>NW_026535919.1:0-159340 GCF_028551555.1 Melozone crissalis | reverse complement strand
GGGTAAACACAGGAAAATTCGGGCAAAAATTCAGGGGGAAAAAAAGGGGAAATTCAAGAGAAAATACAGGAAAATTTGGGGAAACTACACAAAACATTGGGGAAAAATATGGGAAATTCAGGGGAAAATACAGGAAAATTCAGGGAAAATTCGGGGAAAATTAGGGGAAAAATCAGGGGAAAATTTGGGGAAAACGGAGAAAATTACAAGCAAAAATCAGGGGAAATTCTGGGAAAAATATGGGAGAAATACAGGGAAAATTCAGGGAAAAATAGGGGGTAAATATGGGGAAAAATTGGGGAAAATTCAGGGAAAATATGGGAAAAATATGGGGAACATTTTGGGAAAATACAGGGAAATTACAGGGAAAAATTGAGAAATTACGGGCTAAAATCGGGGAAAATATAGGGGAAATTATGGGGAAAAATTTGGGGAAAAGTCAGGAAAATCATGGGAAAAGTATAGGGAAAATTTGGGGAAATTATAAAAAAATTGGGGAAAAATTCAGGGAAAAACTGGGGGAAAATCGGGGCAAAACATGGGGAAATTTGGGGAAATTATGGGAAAAATGCAGGAAAATTAGGGGAAGCATTGAGGGAAAATTCAGGGAAATATACAGGAAAATTATATTAATACTTGGGGAAAAATTGGGAAAATATGGGAAAAATACAGGGAAAAATCAGGAAAATACTGGGAAAATTCAAGGGAAAATACAGGGAAAATATGGGGAAATTCTGGGAAGAATCTTGGAAAATTCAGGGAAAAATACCAGGAAAAATCCAGGGAAAAAATCAGGGAAAATATGGGGGAAAATCACAGAAAATTTGAGAAAATAACAGGGGAAAATTTGGGGATAATTTGGGGAAATTATGGGGAAAAATTGGGGAAATTCGGGGAAAAGTTGAGAAAATTACGAGCAAAAAATCAGGCAAAAATCGGGGGAAATTCTGGGAAAAATATGGGAAAAATACAGGGAAAATTCAAGGGAAATTATGGGGAAAATATGGGGAAAAAGCAGAGAAAAATGGGGGGAAATTTGGGGAAAATTTGAGGAAATTATGGGGGAAAAATCGGGGGAAATTCTGGGAAGAATCTGGGAAAAACAGGGGAAAATTATGGGCAAAAGATGGGGAAAAATATGGGGGAAAGTTGGGGAAATTCTGGGGAAAATTTGGGAAAAATACGGGGGAAATTCAGGGAAAATATGGGGAACATTTGGGGAAAACACAAGAAAATTATGGGAAAAATGTGGAAAACATTGGGGGAAAATTTGGGGGAAAATATGGGAAAATTCAGGGAAAACTTGGGAAAAATTCAGGAAAAATCTGGGGAAATTACAGGAAAATTACGGGAAAATTAAGTGGAAAAATTTGGGGAAATTATGGGGGAAATATGGGGAACATGTGGGGAAAATATGGGGAAAATTGGGGGAAAAATCCAGGAAAATTATGGGATTTGGGATCAGGGATTACCTTGGATTTGGGATGGGAATTTTGGGAATTTAGGGAATTTGGAATTTCTCACCTTGGCCCTGCTGATCTCGTGTGCCCCCAGAGCGATGGCGTCGTTGGGATTGGGAATTTTGGGATGGGAATTTGGGAATTTTGGGATTTGGGAATTTAGGGAATTTGGGGAATTTGGAATTTCTCACCTTGGCCCTGCTGATCTCGTGTGCCCCCAGAGCGATGGCGTCGTTGGCCGCGGCCTTGCCAACCACGGCGCCCACGGAGGCCAAAATCAGCGCCCACTGCCCACTGATTTTGGCCCCCCTTGGGCGCCGTGGTTGCAATCACCAAAAAACCCAAAAATTGGGAATTTGGGATGGCATCCACAGAGGTTTGGGGGTTTGGGGTCAGGGGAGTAGCTGCAATTCCCAAAAAAACTGAGAAATCCTCAAAAATCGCCAAAAAAATCCCCAGAACATTCACAAAAAAAAAAAAAATCTGAAAAATCCCCAGAAATGCCCCAGAAAATTCCTAAAAAATCCCTGAAGATTCCCACAAAAATTCCCACAAAAATCCCAGAAAATCCCCCCCCCAAAAAAAACCCAAATCCTCAGAAAACTCCGAAATATTCCCAAAAAATTCTAAAAAAATCACCGCAAAATCTGCAGAAAACGCTGAAATATTCCCAACAAATCCTTAAAATTCCCCAAAAAATCCCCCGAAAATTCCCCCCAAATTCCCAAAAAATCCCCAAACATACCCCCAGTTACCCAGCAAATTCCCTAAAAATCTTAAAAATCCTTCAAAATGCCCAGAAAAATCACAAGAATTCCTTTAAAAATCCCCCAAATCTCCATAATTCCCCCAAAATCCCCAAAAATCCTGGAAAATTCCAGAAAAGGGAAAACAAACAAAAAAATCCCCCCCAAATCCCAAAAATTCCCTAAAAATGAAAACCAATTTTTTTTAAATCCCAGAAAATGCCCCAAAAATCCCAGAAAATTCCCCAAAAAATGCCAAAAAGTCCCAAAAAAATCCCCAAAATTTCCCAATATCCCAACCTTGCAATGCACCCTCAGCACTCCAGGAGCTCCTCAGGATTGGTGGCTCCAAGGCCGCTCAGGGCCTCCCAAAAATCCCCAAAATCCCCAGAAAATTGCCAAAAATCCCCAGAAAATTCCCCCAAAATCCCAAAAATTCCCCAAATTTCCCAAGAATTCCCAAAAATCCCCAGACAATCCCCAGACAATCAGGAATTCCCACCCTGTGGTGCAGCCTCAGGAGCTCTGAGGGCTCAATGGCTCCAAGGCCGCTCAGGGCCTCCCAGAAATCCCAAAATACCCAAAAAAATTCCCCCCAAAAAATTCAAAAAATCCCCAAAATCCCCCGAATTCCCAGAAAACTCCCCAGACATCCCCAAAATGCCCAGAATTCCTAAAAAATTCCCAGAAAATCCCCCAAAATCCCCACCCTGAGATGCCCCCTCAGGCTCTCCCCGCAGCGCTCCAGGAGCTCTGAGGGCTCGGCGGCTCTGAGGCCACTCAGGCCCTCACAGAAATGCCCAAAAAATCCCCAAAAATTCCCAAAAAAATCCCCAAAAAATCCCCAAAAATCCCCAAAATCCCCGAATTTCCCACCTTATCGTGGTTCCTCAGGTTCTCCCCGCAGCACTCCAGGAGCTCCTTGGGATCAGCGGCCCCGAGGCCGCTCAGGGCCTCCCACAAATCCTCAAAATCCCCAAAAACCCCTCAAAAACCTCAAAAACAAACCCCAAAATCCCCAAAATTCCTAGAAAATTCCCCAAAAAGTCCCAAAATTCTGATCTTGTCATGGTGCCTCAGGTTCTCCCTGCAGCACTGCAGGAGCTCTGAGGGCTCCGCAGCTCCGAGGCCGCTCAGGCCCTCACAGAAATTCCCAAAAAATCCCAAAAATTCTCAAAAAGTCCCAGAAAACGCCAAAAAAAATCCCAGAAAATCTGCCAAAATTCCCAAAAACTCCCAAAAAATCCCCAGAATTCTGACCTTGTCATGCACCCTCAAGGTCTCCCCACAGCACTCCAGGAACTCTGAGGGCTCGGTAGCTCTGAGGCTCTGCAGGGCCTCATAGAAATTCCCCAAAATTCCCAAAAAAATTCCCAAAACATTGCAAAAAAATCCCCCAAGATTCCCAGAATCACCAGAAAATTTCCAGAAAATCCCTAAAATCCCCAGAATTCCTAAAAAGTCCCCAAAAAAGCCCCAAAATTCCCACCTTGTGGTGCACCCTCAGGCTCTCCCCACAGCGCTCCAGGAGCTCTGAGGGCTCGGCGGCTCTGAGGCCACTCAGGGCCTCAAGAAAATTCCCAAAAAATCCCAAAAAAATGAAAAAAAACCCTCAGAAAAATCCAAAAAATCCCCAAAAATCCCCCAAAATCCCAACCTTGTCGTGGTTCCTCAGGTACTCCCAGCAGCACTGCAGGAGCTCTCAGGGCTCGGCGGCTCCGAGGCCGCTCAGGCCCTCACAGAAACCCCCAAAAAATCAAAAAAAATCCCCAAAAAACCTCAAAAACCTCCAAAAAAACCCCAAAATGTGAAGAAATCCTAGAAAATTCCCAAAAAAGCCCCAAAATCCCCACCTTGTGGTGCACCCTCAGGCTCTCTCCACAGCACTCCAGGAGCTCTGAGGGCTCGGCGGCTCTGAGGCTGCTCAGGCCCTCATGGAAATTCCCAAAAAATCCCCAAAAATTCCCCAAAAAATCCCCAAAATTAAAAAAAAAGTCCCCAAAAATTCCCCAAATTCCCAAAAACTCCAAAAAAATCCCCCAAAATCCTGATCTTGGGATGCCCCCTCAGGCTCTCCCCACAGCACTCCAGGAGCTCTGAGGGCTCGGCGGCTCCAAGGCTGCTCAGGCCCTCACAGAAACCCCCCAAAATTCCCAAAAAATCAAAAAAAAAATCCCCAAAAATCCCCCAAATCCCCGAATTTCCCACCTTGTCGTGGTTCCTCAGGTGCTCCCCGCAGACCTGCAGGAGCTCCTTGGGATCAGTGGCCCCGAGGCCGCTCAGGGCCCCCCTCAGCTGCTGCCGCGCCTCGGGCTGAGCCTCCGCGCTCGCCTCCAGCAGCGCCAGCGCCAGCCCTGGAATGTTCCAGAATGTTCCAATTCACCTCCTGAATTTTCCTCATCTTTTTTCCCATTTTTTTCCTTTTTTTTTCCATTTTCCCCTCCACTTTTCCCCAATTTTTTCCCTTTCCCCACTTTCCCCCCATTTTTTCCCTAATTTTTCCCTTTTTCCCCCTCATTTTTCCCCTTTTCCCCCCATTTTTTGCCCCTTTTCCCCTCATTTTTTCCCTTTTTCCCCCATTTTTTCCTCCTTTTTTCCCTCTTTTTGTCCATTTTCCCCCTTTTTTTCTCTCCTCCCCCTTTATTTCTTTTCCCCACTATTTTTTGTAATTTTCTCCTTTTTCTTCGAAATTTTTCCCTTTTTCTCCCAAATTTTCCTCCTTCTCCCTCCACTTTTTTCCCCAATCTTTTTCCCCCTTTTCCCCCCATTTTTCCCATTTTTTTTCCTTTTTTCTTTCCTCACTCTTTTACGTTTTTTACTCATTTTCTCTTTTTTCCCTCTTTTTTTTCAATTTTTTTGCTTTTTTTGCCCCACTTTTTTCCTCCCCTTTCCCCCTTTTTCTCACTTCCCCCCCTTTTTTCTCCTAATCTTCCCCTATTTTCCTGGTTTCTCCTCCACTTTCTTCCCCAATCCTTTTCCCATTTTTCCCCCCTTTTCTCCCTTCTTTCCCCCTCTTCCCCACATTTTTCCCTTTTCCCAATTTCCCCCCCCCTTTTTTCTCATGTTTTTTGCAATCTTTTCCCTTTTTTCCAACTTTTTTCCCTTCTTCTTCCATTTTCCCCCCATTTTTCCATTTTTTCAAATTTTTCCTTTTCCCGCCCTTTTTGCCAACCCTTTTTCCCCCTTTTTTCATTTTTTTCTCTTTTCCCCCTATTTTTTCCCTTTTCCACGCTCATTTTCCCTCTTCGTTTCCCATGTTTTCACATTTTTCCCAATTCCCCCCTTTACCCCATTTTATTCCCTTCCCTCATTTTTTCCTTTTTTCCCTTTTTCCCTCAATTTTTCTCCAATTTTTGCCCCTTTTTTCCCCATTTCCCCTTTCTCCCATTTGTCCTACTCCTTTCCTTTTCTCCCCCATTTTTCCCCTTTTTTCTTCCCTTTTCCCCCTTTTTTCCTTAATTTTTTCACCTTCTCTCAAATTTTTCCCCCTTTTTTCCCCTTTCCCCCTCATTTTTTCCCAACCCCTTTCCCATTTTTCTATTTTTCCCTCTTTTTTCCTTTTCCCCCTTTTTTCCCCTGTTTTCCCCAACACTTTTTCCAATTTTTTCCCTTTTCCCAACCATTTTTCCTTTTTTCCCAGTTTTCTCTTTCCTCCCCCTTTTTTCCCCATTTTTCCTTTTTCCCCCCACATTTTCCCATGGGAGAACTGGGCTGGAAATGTGGGAATTCCCAATTTTCATGGAAAAGCTGAGCTGGAAATTTGGGATTTTCCAATCCCTGCTGGAAAACCCGGCTGGAAATGTGGGAATTCCCAATTTTCCTGGCAAACCAGGGCAGGAAATTTGGGAATTCCCAATTTTCATTGGAAAATCAGGCTGGAAATGTGTGGGAAAAGTGGCTGTAATTCCAAATCCTGCGGGAGAACTTGGCTGGAAATCTGGGAAACCGGGCTGGAAATCTGGGAAAATTGGCCGGAAATTTGGGAAAAAATGGCTGGAATTTCCAATTTTCATAGAAAACCAGGGCTGGAAATGTGGGAATTCCCAATCCCTGCTGGAAAACCGGGCTGGAAATCTGGGAATTGCCAATTTTCATGGAAATACTGGGCTGGAAATCTGGGAAAACAAGGGCTGGAAATGTGGTAATTTCCAATTCGTGTGGGAAAACCCGGCTGGAAACGTGGGAATTCCCAATTTTCCTGGAAAACAGGGTTGGAAATTTGGGAATTCTCAATTCTGATTAAAAAGAGGTGCTGGAAATGTGGGAATTCCCAATCCCTGTGTGAAAACCTGGGATGGAAATTTGAGAAAACTGGCTGGAATTACCAATTCCTGTGGGAAAATCGGGCTGGAAATTCAGGAAAACTGGGCTGGAAATGTGGGAATTCCCAGTTTTCATTGGAAAATTGGAAATTCCACTGGGAATTCAACGAGAAGGGTCAGATCCCAGTGGGAATTCTGTGCTCCCAGTGGGAATTTTATAGGAATTATCTGCTCCAGGAGGGAATTCTCTGATCCCACTGGGAATTCTCTGATTCTGGTGGAAATTAATGGGAATTTTCTGATCCCAATGGGAATTCAGTGGGAATTCCCTCTTCCAGGTGGGAATTCTCAGATCCAGGCAGGAATTCTGCAGGAATTTTCTGCTCCGGGTGGGAATTTTCTGCTCCAGGAGGGAATTCTCTGATCCCAATGGGAATTCTCTGATCCTGGTGGAAATTCTCTGATCCCAATGGGAATTCAATGGGAATTCTCTGCTCCAGGTGGGAATTCCAGGCGGGAATTCTGTGGGAATTCTCTGATCCCACTGGGAATTAAAAGGGAATCTCTCATCCCAGTGGGAATTCTCTGCTCCAGGTGGAAATTCTCTAATCCAGGTGGGAATTCTGTGATCCTGGAGGGAATTCTGTGATCCCAGCAGGAATTTTCTGGTTCCAGATGGAAATTCTCTGGTTCCAGATGGGAATTCTGTGGGAATTCTCTGTTCCAGGTAGGAACTCTCTGATCGCAGCAGGAATTCTGTGATCCCAGTGGAAACTCTCTAATCCTGGCGGGAATTCTCTGCTCCAGGTTAAAAACTATCTTTAAGCTCCTTTATACTAAAGACCAGAGTTTGATTTCTCTGTGTTTTGCATTTTTTGGATTCTGCATTAAAAATATTCCTGCCACATATTATGTAAGTGGAAATACAACCTAACTAAGCCTGCCAGTTAGATGATCCCATTTTCAGCTGGTGACAGCTCAGCACTTACTGCAGCCCTCCAGCACACAGAAATCCATACCTCTGGACACTAGGCTACAGTCTGATCAGTCAATAAGAAATTGTATCAATAGACGCTCTCCCCCTTTGGCATTAGCAGCAAACTAATACATGGAGAGTCTGGCAGCTCAGGGGGAGCAGCTGTTTAGTTTAGGAACTCAAGTCTCCAAAATTGAGCTTAAAAACTCCAGTCTCCAAATTGAGTTTAAGAACTCAAGTCTCCAAAATGTCTCTGAGTGACACTGTCAGGCAAGAGGTTTTCAGTAGTCCAGTCTATCACAGCTGTCCTAAAGGAAATTAGGAATTTCCCGCAATAGCAAACCTCACAAGCACACTGGGGTTCCGAAGTCAAGCTCTTGAACGCTGAGAAATGCCAGACTTATCGAGTTGACAGTGTAAATTGAATTCTCTCCTTGCTGCACATGTCTACACATTGTGGCACAATTTTCATTACTCCTTGGATACTGTTTTTTTCCCAGGACATCACTCAGCCCCCCAGCTTAATGCAGAAAGGAGCTGAATTAATATTGCACCAACAGCCATAAAAATGGCATTTTCCACTTGCAGGTGCTTGGCTTTGCAACAAAGTTACATTCTTTTGACACAAATCTGAATAAAATTTGAATTATATAAAACCACAGATTTGAAGGAATAATACAAGAAGAATGGGATGAATTATTTATATATGACCAGCATCAATGTGATTAATAAAAACAGCAGGAGGTGTTAATATCTACATGGTTGAACATGCTTTACAAACACAAAGTCACCACTGTAATTTAGATATTTGAAAACATTTCACAAACCTACAACATTATTATTTGTGACCTTAAGCCTTCCAAGATAATCTGCAGAAGCTGCTGTATAAGATAATGAAGACCAAAACAGAAAGCTGGTACACAATAAAATGTGCTGATTATTATTCAATTTTAGAAAAATCTGAAAGGGGAAAATATCTATCCTTTTGTAAAAAGTGAGTGGATGTCTTTCTAAGATGCACTGGGGTCTTACTGTCATTAGTTTTACAAAAATATATGTATATAAAAGATGTAACTGAAAAAGAACCAGAAACTGACCCAAGAGAGACACTAACGTCACAAGCTCCAGCCCTATGGCATAGTCAGTCATCTGGAAAATTGAGGCTATATTTCGTTCACATTTTCATGCTTTTATTAGCAAAAATCCACTATAGCTAAAACAATCCAGGCTAAATTTGTTATTTCAGAATAAATGAGTTTTTTACACAATACTTGCTCGTTTATGCACAGCAGTGAGTCCAATGTTTTCCACAATTTACAAATCTCCTCTGAATTCAAACCCATATACCTGATGTCACATCAAAGGGGTAGTTCCTTTTGTCTCATTACTTTGCTATGATGCATCATGATGTTATTAACTGCACTACCATATTATAAAATCATGAAAATGTAAATAAAAAGGCTCTCGTTTGGAAAACAACTCCTCACCGTTCTGAGGACTAGTTCGGCAGCTCTAGGGAAAACGCCTCTCTGAATAAAATAATCCTCTTTCTGCTAGAAGGCCACACAAAGAGGTACGGTAGCCACAAACAGAACAGCTTTACAATTTGTAGCTTTACAATTATTTTTTGAACACTTAGACAGGAAACTATCACCCATGGGTAAAGTATTCTTGAATTAGAGATGAGAACAAAAGTCTTCCAGAAGGGATTCTTCTGAAAGAATGAAAGAGAGCTTTTCTTGTACCTTAAATAACATCTTACATAAACAAATAAACTGGCAGTTCATTTCCAAACTTAAATGAAGTCCAAGTAAAACTCTGGGGCTCTAAAGGAGACTGCAATAGAGGCCCTGGGCTGAAAAACAAAAGAGGAAAGGCAGCAGGGCTGGAAGTGTTTGAAAGATCACCTAGGAGCAAAGGCTTTCTCCTCCTATCCTGCTAGAGACCGTGACTATAGATTCAAACAGCTGGTACATGAAGGATGTAAGGACTAGATTAGCGTGCTACAGTAGAACTGGGTCCTTTATTGCCAGGGCAGGGAAGAAATGCACAGAAGAGGAGCCTCCAACCAAATCCTTAATGGAGCTTAGCCTTAAAAAATAATAAATTCATCACGTATACATGGTATGTAGAGACAGCTGGAAAACTGCCAGCCTATTTTCCAGACTATTCCAATTGGAGTTGTCCTATGTTTTGGATTTGTGCAAAACACAGGGTTAACAAGAGAGAGACGTTTTTGTTATTGCTGATCAGAGCTTACACAGAGTCTATCAGCTATCCTGATCCCTGCATCTTTCCAAGAATTTTCTCATGAGAGTCTGCTTCACTGGAACGGCTGCTTGGAAGTAGCCATCACTCCAAATGTCCTTCACCTTCTCCTTCTTCTCCCCCCTTGTTTTGCTGAGCATGATGCCTTGTGGCCAGGAATATCCCTTTGGTGGGTTTGGGTCACCAAACTGTCTTTAAACAAACACTTTAAAAAGCATCACCATAACTGAAGAAATAATAACTGAAGAAAACCATGAAACTGGCAATCTGGCTTTAAAAGAAACCCAAAAAACATGAGTAGTTAAGAAACAAAAAGACAAGATTCTGAAGAGACACGTGTCTTGTAGATGATCACACAGAGACAGTGAAACACATGAAAGCTGGCTGTAAATATTACAACAAGACCTTGATCATAATTCTTATAAATTCTGAGAATTCTCCTTATAAAATCAACTTCTCAACAGGAAGTGTTTGAAGGGGTTATGACAACTTTTTTAAAGTATTAATATAGGTTTAGTAACAATCCTTATTTATCAGTATCACCTATAAAATCCAAAAATAACAAAGGTTACAAACTCAATACCAACAAAACTCTGGACCACTGGAGAATCAGCTGGTGACCCCACAGATAGGATTTGACTTATATTTCTCAAATGCTCTGTCTTCAGAGACATTTCAGGCAATTGAATCATTACTAATACTTCTATCCTTCTACGGTGGTTTCCCTCCCTGAGAGGCATTTTTCACAATAGAAGATTTCCATCTACCTCATATTTGGAATACCACTGATTTGCACTGGTTTCCCCTTTTTTCTGTATCTTGGGAAAAAGCCTGTGTGCTTCCTCACTTTACACTGATTTTGGACAGCTTTTTCACGTGTCCATCTTTTGCATCTGAAGCCTGATCATCTGGTAAATGCTGTTTCCGTCACTCCTGTGGGACCGGGCTGTTGAAGAGTTCGGTGCGCCTCACACAACATGCGCTGCACCCGCGAAAAATCTCCCGCTGGAGATTCTGATGGAGGCTGAAACTGTGTGCCGGCTGCCGGGGCTGGCTGCGTGCCCGCTGCCGCGGGACCGGAGCAGGGCCGGTCCCTCGGGCTCCCTCTGCACCCAGACCGCGCCCGGTCTCTGCCGGTGCCCTCACGGGAGTGCGGATGCCCCCGCCCCGACCGCGCCTCCCCGGCGCTTCTCTCGGCGCAGGCGCGGTCTGGGGAACGCCCCCTGTGCCCGTGACCGACACCGGCGCTGCCCCGCTCCCCGCTCGGCCGCGTCCGAGCCGCGTCTGCGCACTGGGAAAAACCCGCCCCGCTCCGGCTGCCGGGTTTGTGCGTCATCAGCGGGCGCCTGCCGCGCTCCGTGGCGGTCGCAGGGACGCTGCAGCCGTCCCGTCCCGTCCGCCTCAGTCCCGCCCGGCGCGGCTGCCGCGGCCCGTGCGCGTTCCCCGGGTGCCGCCGCCATCGCAGCCGCGCGGGTTCTGCCCTTCGCGCGCGGCTTTGGCACCCCCTGCGCGAAACCGCCGCCGCCGCCGCCGCCATCGCGCATGCGCCCGCCGCTGCCGCCAGCCCCGCGCCTCCCGCTCCCGCGCTCCGCCCGGCCCGGGCCCGCTCGGCGCTGCCCCCGCAGCCGCCGGCCGTGCCCCGCACGCTGCCGACCGCCCGCTGCTGCGATCGCGGGCACCGCCGTGCGCGTTATAGCCTCCGCCGCTGCTGTGCCTGCGACTGCCCCGCTGCCCCCGTGGGCCCCCGCCGGCCTCCGCAGCCCCCACGGCCGCCGCTGCGGCCCCCCCGGGCTGCTCCCGGCCGGCGCCGCCGTGGCACGGGTTCGCCAGTCGCCGAGAAGCGGCTCTGCCCCGGGTTCCCCGACCCTCTCCGCCCTCCTCTCCCTGAGAGTTCTGGGCGTTCTGGGGACCCATGGGACCCTGGGCACTCTGGAGATGATGCCAGTTCCTCCCACACCTGTTTGCTAGGGATTACCATTACCCCTCCCTGGTCGGTAAGGGCAACTGCCGCCTGCTGATGGCAGGATGACTTCCCCCATCCTCGAGAGAATACTGCTGCCTGCTGATAGCTGGCAGCCCCCGCGGAATTCCACGAAATTGCCTCTCACATTACCCTTGCTGGGGATAAAGGCCTCAAGGCCGTTTATCTTTTTTCAGAGATTTTCACAGGGTGTGTGGCTGCCACGCCCTGTAGGGCTGACAAGATGCTGGGTTGTTCCTGGGAGCATGTCTCCCCCCATGTTCTCAGTTTTGACTTTTCTTACCAAAGGCTGAATCGGTCGGTCCAGAGTTTGCCCTGGTCACCGTCCAGAAGCTCGCAGGTGAGGGTTTCCAGGAGCGCTTCTGGTCCTCCTCTTTCCGGGTCGAGCTTGAAATGGATCTTCTCAGCAGAGGTCGAGATGCTCTTTCTGGATTTTTCCCTTGAGAGTGCCTGTTTCCTTTCCTTCTCGGGCTGGCTTTCAGCAGCTGATGGCTGTGGCGTGGCTGCTTGCCAAGAGCCCACCTGGGTGCCCTCTTGGAGCCCACCAGGGATGCCAATGTCTCAGGATCTCTTGCTGCTCAGAGTGACCCCAAGAAAAGTTCAAAGTCTCTTTTCCCAGCCCGGCGCTTGAAGAAGGAGTCCGGGTTCTTAATTTCTCAGTCTCCAGGTTCTTTATTTTATCTTATCTATAAAAAATTTTCTCCTGCCCTGCCAAGGTCAGCTCAGCAGGACAGTCCAGGCACTCTGCCTGCCCCCAGGGCGCTGTTATGTCTTTATACTAAAAACTACGTGTACAATGTTTACAATTACTTTCCAATACCTATCACCTATGTTAGACAGTGACCTTCTACTCTAAACCAATCAGTAAGTGCCAACATCACAGCAGAAGATGGAGGCCAAGAAGAAGAAGGAGAAAGGCTGGACACACCCAGTTCCCTCCATCTTGCCTCCTGTACCCTCATACCAAAAACCCCAAAATCTACTTTTCCACCCCTTCACTAATATTCTACCTAAACTGTTGTGGCCTGCTGATCTTCATATAAGGTTTGTAATTTGCTCTACGGGTCATAATCAAATCCACCGGTGTTTTGGGCTCCGTGCCAGGGCTTCTGAGCCCCCTGGCAGGGGTCCTGGCCATCCTGGACTGCCAGAGGGATGTTCTGGGTTCCCACAGGTCTCTTCTTTGGTGTTCTACTGGTTGGTTTTTTGTTTCCTCTCCTGGTTGTGCTGGGAAAAAGCCCCTGCTGGGACATCTCTGCACCCTGGCATCCTGGGCATCTGCACAGGGATGGGCAATGTAACAAAGGACTGGCTGGAGGCCTTTGGAAATGGGAATTTATGGACAGGTGGCATTGCTCAATCTGACTGCACTGGGCCCTCATGCAGGACAGAGCTCTGGATCTCCTTCCCTTGTCAGGGTTCAGTTTCCAGGTAGTGTGGGCAAGGACTGGCACTCACCTGCACAGAAAGGCTTCTGCCTTTTGTCCCTGTAGCTAAGCCCAGGGCAAGATTCCTCCTTTAGTGCTCAAAGAAAGGAAAGGAAATCCCAGAAGGGATGTGCTGTGTCTTTGAAACCATTACCAACTCTGAGGAACACCCCTGCTAGAGTAGAACATGTCCCTGTCAAAGGAGGTCACCCCTCTGACCAAACTGATGCCAGCCCAAAGGCCAGGCCTTCTGCTGGGCTCTGGAAGGGGTTCTGCAGGCAACGTGCTCAGGGGAGAGATCTCCACTGGCCTCACTTCTCCCAGGGATAACACATCCCATCCCATCCCATCCCATCCCATCCCAAGGGTTCCCAGGATGGCCACAGACACAAGCAGTGGGATCCAGCACACTTACTTAGCTCTTTGAATAGCGCTTCTACACCTTTCTGAGCCAGACAGCCAGCAGCCACAGACACTGGACATCAGGTGCACATGAAAATAAAATCAAAGACAGGATATTTAACAAGGACCTTTCCCCAAGGAACTGCAGGACTGCACTGAGCAGGTTCTGGGGCAGAACACATCCCACAGCTGGCCCAGGAGCCCCATGCAGTGCTGGGGGTCCCTGACCCTCGGGCCCACTGAGGCTCTCCTGGGCCAGGGAGCTGCCTCAGCTGCCACAGCACTCAGGCACCACACAGGTGCCCCAGTCCCACCAGAGCACAGCCACCCACGAGAGGGTGAGACCCTTCTGCCTCACACCAGGAGTGGAGAGGAACCTCCCAGGCCCCTTCACTGTCCCTTGGCACATTCATTTCAGCCTGACCCTCAAAGCCCTGCTCAGCAACAGCCCCCGCTAGAGTAGAACATGTCCCTGTCAAAGGAGGTCACCCCTCTGACCAAACTGATGCCAGCCCAAAGGCCAGGCCTTCTGCTGGGCTCTGGAAGGGGTTCTGCAGGCAACGTGCTCAGGGGAGAGATCTCCACTGGCCTCACTTCTCTCAGGGTTAACACATCCCATCCAAGGTTCCCAAGGACGGGCACAGGCAAGAGCAATGGGAGCCATGAGTCCACACTTACTTATGGACTCAAATTGGCCTCCTTGGTCTTGCTGCCATGAACTCCCTTTTTTTGTGGCCATTAGGTTCACCTGAAAAGAAAAAGAAAAATGAACAAGAGGAAGCTTCACTATGATATTTCCCCTTAGGTTTTAAAAAATGCATTTAAGAGCTCTTTTGTGACACATATATCCCTGTCATGGTTTGACCCGGAAACAGGATTTCTGGGATGTTGTGTGGATGGGGCCAATGAGTGCTCAGATTTGAATATTGCCATCTGGCCTAACCACTGGGCACTGGGATCCACCTCCGAGAGCACAGGGTAAAAGCAGGGCTCTCCCCCGGCAGCTCCTCTTTGGATTTCGGGAGGTGAAGGAGTTTGGGTCTCTCCCCCGGCCCAGTTGCTGGCTGGGCGGGGGGAGGGGAAAAGCCGTGCGGCCTGGCCCGGGAGAGGTAGGCCTGGCCCCCCCCAAGGGTGGAAGGAAGAAGTAAAGAAATGCCGGGAAGCAAGGGGCAGCCTGTTCCCCCCCTTGGAGACAGACAGAGAGACAGAGGGGGCAGCCTGTGTTTGTGTGCCGTCACGTCACCTTGAAAGCAGTAAACATGTGACATGTGCTGGCAGCAGGCAGCCCGGCTGAGGAGATGGGGGGGGTGCAGCCAGGAGTCCAGCCGCTTGGAGGAGTTTTTCACCCTTTTTTTTTTTTTGGACAATGAAAACTTCACAGAACATTACCCCTTCCTAGACGAGAGATAAGAGTGGAGGAGGACGAAGGAAATGAGCGAGTGATGAAGGTCTGGACCAGAGAGAGAGAGAGAGAGTGAGAGATGTTGGAAAGATGGAGAAGAGGGAGTGGCATTTTATGCTGGACTCTTTTGTGTAGCCATGGACACAGCCATGTTTCCGTGTAATACAGAGACCGAGTCCAGGGGGAAAAATGTCCCAGAGCCAAAGAAGATTCAGTGTGGGCACCCCTCAGCCCCAGGGGGTATATAAAATATGGGGGGGACAGATGTCCCAGAGGTGAGAGATTGAGCTTTTCTGGCACTGGACACAGCCTCCTTAAAAGGACAACCCTGGAAGCAGCCCTGATTCTGGTCCGGTGGTGAGAGCACCGGAACAAGGACGGAAAAGGCCACCATGACACATGGAAGGACTCCCTCTCCTCTTGAGGAACTGAAGTTGAGCATTCTAAAGGGTGGTGCTGGACCCAGAATTGATTTTGGATTGTATTGTATTGGGAATTTGGGGGGAGGAGGAGGAGGAGAGTGTTTTTGTGAGGTTTTCATTTTCCTTGTGTTTTTTTTCCCCTTCCTTTTGTGTGTAGTTTAGTAATTGTTTTTGTAGTTTAGTTAATAAACTTTTCTTCTTTTTCAAGTGAGAGCCTGCTTTGTTTATTCCTGGTCAAAATCTCACAGCAGACACCAGAGAAGGTGTATTTATGGGGGCTCTGGCTTTGCCAGGCCAAAACCATAACAATCCCTCAAAATATACTACTCAAACCTCTGATCTCTTCAGGGTTTCTTAATTTAGTGATTTTCCTTTCCATCACTGTCCAAACAGAATACAGCTCTTTCCAAGATATTCAGTCCTTACTTCTGGTCTCCCGTATCATTTTCTCTACGTTCGCTCTGCAATGCAAGGGAAAAGAGGGGCAAAATCTCTGTGGTTACAACATCTCAGCACTAGAGAAGATAAGGCAGTTGATGAGATGTTCTGTTGCACTCCCAGCTGGTCCCTAACCCATCTTGTCTGCCCTGGAGCTCTGAGAATTCTCACAGACACACACTTCATCTTCCTTGGTAAAAATTAAGACCTTCTGCTTTTGCAGAGCGCAGAACCTCGTGTTCAACCCCAGTCATATTTTCCTCAGAGGCAAGGGACCATTTTCCATTCCTTCAGACTCAAATCCCGGAGGTTATCTTGACCAGCTATGAAGAAATCTATGGTGAAAGGACAAGTGACCTTGGCTGGAGTCGACGCAGGAGGTGTCCTGACCAGAGAGTAATTACCACTCATTCCGTGATGCAGAAGGCATGAAAGACACTTTATTATTTGTGTATAGTATTAAGAAATATACAGTTCCTATAGGAACAGTAGTGGACCTAAGACCTGATTGGTCTTAAGGGGAAAACCTCTCACACTAGTGATGCATTATGATTAGTACACTCTAGCAAACCATTTTTATAAACAACGGTTATAGAAAGAGAGATAATAATTGTTTGATTTTTTTTTTCTAGGATTGTTAGGTTCAGTTTGTGAGAAATTGTCTCTGTTCATTCTTTGACTGAACTGAGAATATTTACAGGCTGGCTGCCAAATATCC
This sequence comes from Melozone crissalis, assembly GCF_028551555.1. Taxonomy (NCBI): domain Eukaryota; kingdom Metazoa; phylum Chordata; class Aves; order Passeriformes; family Passerellidae; genus Melozone; species Melozone crissalis. The sequence goes on along the minus strand of NW_026535919.1, from coordinate 142,838 downwards.
ATCAAACTTCTCTCACTCCCCCTCCTCAACTGGATAGGAGGAAAAAATACAACTGAAGAGCTCACACAAAGCCTGGGACATCCCTCTCCAGCTGCCACCATGGGCAAACCAGACTTGACTTAGGGACGATTGCTTTGCTTTCTCAGCAATTCCCAATAGAGCAGCAAGCCGGGTAACAAAGACAAAACTGAAACCACCTCACTCCCACTCTCCCCTCTCCTGGCTGTGAACACACCTGGCGCAGGTGGCTGGGGCAGCTGCAGTGCCTGATGCAAGCTGAGCTCCAGGTGGGAGCCCGAGACAGGAGCTCGTGAATGGCCAACAGAGCCCAACAAAGGGCGCCAAGAGTGGTGGCACCGCTGGGGAAGGGGCACTGAGAGACCCAGCAGGAGCTGAGGGCCCGGGAGGAAGAGCCAGACTCGAGCCTCGGGCATGCAGACTGAGGGGATAAAACTGAGGGGCTTGGAGGAACAGCTCAGGCTGTTGGAGGAACAGCTCAGGCTATTCCTGTGTCACTGCACTGGGATTAAATGGCTTTATGGAATCACACAGCCGAGACTGCTCTGGGAAACCTGGGCTGGAACCAGGGAGGACACAGGGGCTGGGTGTGGGGAGTCCAGCAGGGCCCACTGGGGCACTGCAGCCCCTGCTGTGGAGGGGCTCCTCCCAACACTGAACACCTCTGGTGGCTGGAGTGTGACGGCCAGAGAGCCTTGGGAAGGGTCAGACTGGGAAGTTTCCCACATATCCTCTTCTGCACAGCTGGCTGCAGAAAGCAGGGCCCTGCTGACCCTTCCAACAAAGCCGCCTGTCCCTTCTGAGCACATCCATCAGAGCAGCAGGGACGAGGTGAAGGCAGAAACAGGGACTGCTCAGGAGTGAGGAAAGGTCTGCTCAGGGCACAGCTCGCTGCTGTGCTCTGCTCTCCCTCTCCTTGCACTCCATTTCCCGGGGCTGTCTGCTCCTTGGGACTTTCTGTTTGCTTTGGCCACGTTCCAGAGAAGGAGGAGGACCTGGACTGAATTAAGGGGCCCCTTGCCAAAAGCTGCTGCATGTCCAGAAAGCTTTCCTGGTGTTCAAGGAGAGGATAGACCCAGGTGAGGAAAAGAGGGGAGGATTAGAAATAGAGAAATGCCGGCAGGGACCCAAGAGAAGTCACAGCCCCAGGGCCCATGGCTGTCCCACGGCTCTAACTGAAGGCATCAGACAGGAAATGCCAGGGGTGATTTCCCGGGAATGACCGTGAGTGACCCTGAGTGACCCTGAGTGACCGTGAGTGACCCTGAGTGACCACTGAGTGACCACTGAGTGACCCTGAGTGACCCTGAGTGACCACTGAGTGACCCTGAGTGACCCTGAGTGACCACTGAGTGACCACTGAGTGACCACTGAGTGACCACTGAGTGACCCTGAGTGACCCTGAGTGACCACTGAGTGACCACTGAGTGACCCTGAGTGACCACTGAGTGACCGTGAGTGACCGGGAGTGACCCTGAGTGACCACTGAGTGACCACTGAGTGACCCTGAGTGACCCTGAGTGACCCTGAGTGACCACTGAGTGACCACTGAGTGACCGCGAGTGACCGTGAGTGACCACTGAGTGACCACTGAGTGACCCTGAGGGACCACTGAGTGACCCTGAGTGACCCTGAGTGACCACTGAGTGACCACTGAGTGACACTGAGTGACCACTGAGTGACCGTGAGTGACCGTGAGTGACCCTGAGTGACCGTGAGTGACCCTGAGTGACCACTGAGTGACCACTGAGTGACCCTGAGTGACCCTGAGTGACCACTGAGTGACCGTGAGTGACCGGGAGTGACCCTGAGTGACCACTGAGTGACCGTGAGTGACCACTGAGTGACCACTGAGTGACCACTGAGTGACCCTGAGTGACCACTGAGTGACCGTGAGTGACCGTGAGTGACCCTGAGTGACCCTGAGTGACCGTGAGTGACCCTGAGTGACCACTGAGTGACCACTGAGTGACCCTGAGTGACCCTGAGTGACCACTGAGTGACCACTGAGTGACCCTGAGTGACCACTGAGTGACCGTGAGTGACCGGGAGTGACCCTGAGTGACCACTGAGTGACCACTGAGTGACCCTGAGTGACCCTGAGTGACCACTGAGTGACCGTGAGTGACCGGGAGTGACCCTGAGTGACCACTGAGTGACCACTGAGTGACCCTGAGTGACCCTGAGTGACCACTGAGTGACCACTGAGTGACCCTGAGTGACCACTGAGTGACCACTGAGTGACCCTGAGTGACCCTGAGTGACCCTGAGTGACCACTGAGTGACCACTGAGTGACCGCGAGTGACCGTGAGTGACCACTGAGTCACCACTGAGTGACCCTGAGGGACCACTGAGTGACCCTGAGTGACCCTGAGTGACCACTGAGTGACCACTGAGTGACCCTGAGTGACCCTGAGTGACCACTGAGTGACCGTGAGTGACCCTGAGTGACCCTGAGTAACCACTGAGTGACCCTGAGTGACCCTGAGTGACCACTGAGTGACCACTGAGTGACCCCTGAGTGACCCTGAGTGACCACTGAGTGACCACTGAGTGACCACTGAGTGACCCTGAGTGACCGTGAGTGACCACTGAGTGACCCTGAGTGACCGTGAGTGACCACTGAGTGACCACTGAGTGACCACTGAGTGACCCTGAGTGACCACTGAGTGACCACTGAGTGACCCTGAGTGACCCTGAGTGACCACTGAGTGACCACTGAGTGACCCCGAGTGACCGTGAGTGACCCTGAGTGACCCTGAGTGACCGTGAGTGACCACTGAGTGACCACTGAGTGACCACTGAGTGACCCTGAGTGACCCTGAGTGACCACTGAGTGACCCTGAGTGACCACTGAGTGACCACTGAGTGACCGTGAGTGACCACTGAGTGACCGTGAGTGACCGTGAGTGACCCTGAGTGACCACTGAGTGACCCTGAGTGACCACTGAGTGACCCTGAGTGACCGTGAGTGACCCTGAGTGACCACTGAGTGACCACTGAGTGACCATGAGTGACCGTGAGTGACCGTGAGTGACCCTGAGTGACCCTGAGTGACCCCTGAGTGACCACTGAGTGACCCTGAGTGACCCTGAGTGACCCCTGAGTGACCCTGAGTGACCCTGAGTGACCCTGAGTGACCGTGAGTGACCACTGAGTGACCACTGAGTGACCACTGAGTGACCCTGAGTGACCCTGAGTGACCCCTGAGTGACCACTGAGTGACCCTGAGTGACCGCGAGTGACCCTGAGTGACCACTGAGTGACCACTGAGTGACCGTGAGTGACCGTGAGTGACCACTGAGTGACCGTGAGTGACCGTGAGTGACCGTGAGTGACCACTGAGTGACCACTGAGTGACCCTGAGTGACTCTGAGTGACCCTGAGTGACCGTGAGTGACCCTGAGTGACCACTGAGTGACCCTGAGTGACCCTGAGTGACCCTGAGGGACCACTGAGTGACCCTGAGTGACCCTGAGTGACCACTGAGTGACCACTGAGTGACCCTGAGTGACCCTGAGTGACCGTGAGTGACCCTGAGTGACCCTGAGTGACCACTGAGTGACCACTGAGTGACCCTGAGTGACCGTGAGTGACCACTGAGTGACCCTGAGTAACCACTGAGTGACCCTGAGTGACCCTGAGTGACCACTGAGTGACCACTGAGTGACCCCGAGTGACCGTGAGTGACCCTGAGTGACCACTAAGTGACCCTGAGTGACCCTGAGTGACCGTGAGTGACCACTGAGTGACCCTGAGTGACCACTGAGTGACCTTGAGTGACCGTGAGTGACACTGAGTGACCACTGAGTGACCCTGAGTGACCACTGAGTGACCGCGAGTGACCGTGAGTGACCACTGAGTGACCACTGAGTGACCCTGAGGGACCACAGAGTGACCCTGAGTGACCCTGAGTGACCACTGAGTGACCGTGAGTGACCGTGACCGTGAGTGACCACTGAGTGACCACTGAGTGACCCTGAGTGACCGTGAGTGACCCTGAGTGACCACTGAGTGACCCAGAGTGACCCTGAGTGACCGTGAGTGACCCTGAGTAACCGTGAGTGACCGTGAGTGACCGTGAGTGACCACTGAGTGACCACTGAGTGACCGTGAGTGACCGTGAGTGACCCTGAGTGACCACTGAGTGACCACTGAGTGACCCTGAGTGACCCTGAGTGACCCCTGAGTGACCATGAGTGACCCTGAGTGACCACTGAGTGACCCTGAGTGACCGTGAGTGACCGTGAGTGACCGTGAGTGACCACTGAGTGACCCTGAGTGACCCTGAGTGACCACTGAGTGACCGTGAGTGACCACTGACTGACCCTGAGGGACCACTGAGTGACCACTGAGTGACCACTGAGTGACCCTGAGTGACCCTGAGTGACCCTGAGTGACCACTGAGTGACCCTGAGTGACTGTGAGTGACCGTGAGTGACCACTGAGTGACCGTGAGTGACCCTGAGTGACCCTGAGTGACCACTGAGTTACACTGAGTGACCCTGAGTGACCACTGAGTGACCACTGAGTGACCCTGAGTGACCGTGAGTGACCGTGAGTGACCGTGAGTGACCCCTGAGTGACCACTGAGTGACCGTGAGTGACCCTGAGTGACCCTGAGTGACCCTGAGTGACCGTGAGTGACCACTGAGTGACCACTGAGTGACCCTGAGTGACCCTGAGTGACCACTGAGTGACCATGAGTGACCCTGAGTGACCACTGAGTGACCATGAGTGACCACTGAGTGACCGTGAGTGACCCTGAGTGACCCTGAGTGACCACTGAGTGTCCCTGAGTGACCCAGAGTGACCACTGAGTGACCCTGAGTGACCGTGAGTGACCGTGAGTCACCACTGAGTGACCCTGAGTGACCACTGAGTGACCACTGAGTGACCACTGAGTGACCGTGAGTGACCGTGAGTGACCACTGAGTGACCCTGAGTGACCCTGAGTGACCACTGAGTGACCGTGAGTGACCACTGAGTGACCCTGAGTGACCCTGAGTGACCACTGAGTCACCGTAAGTGACCGTGAGTGACCCTGAGTGACCACTGAGTGACCACTGAGTGACCGTGAGTGACCACTGAGTGACCACTGAGTGACCGTGAGTGACCGTGAGTGACCCTGAGTGACCACTGAGTGACCACTGAGTGACCGTGAGTGACCCTGAGTGACCACTGAGTGACCACTGAGTGACCACTGAGTGACCGTGAGTGTCCCTGAGTGACCCTGAGTGACCCTGAGTGACCACTGAGTGACCGTGAGTGACCGTGAGTGACCCTGAGTGACCACTGAGTGACCACTGAGTGACCCTGAGTCACCACTGAGTGACCACTGAGTGACCCTGAGTGACCCCTGAGTGACCCTGAGTGACCCTGAGTGACCACTGAGTGACCACTGAGTGACCCTGAGTGACCCTGAGTGACCACTGAGTGACCGTGAGTGACCCTGAGTGACAACCGAGTGACCCTGAGTGACCGTGAGTGACCCTGAGTGACCCTGAGTGACCCCTGAGTGACCCTGAGTGACCCTGAGTGACCACTGAGTGACCACTGAGTGACCCTGAGTGACCACTGAGTGACCACTGAGTGACCGTGAGTGACCCTGAGTGACAACCGAGTGACCCTGAGTGACCGTGAGTGACCCTGAGTGACCCTGAGTGACCACTGAGTGACCCTGAGTGACCGTGAGTGACCGTGAGTGACCCTGAGTGACCCTGAGTGACCACTGAGTGACCACTGAGTGACCCTGAGTGACCCTGAGTGACCCTGAGTGACCACTGAGTGACCACTGAGAGACCCTGAGTGACCCAGAGTGACCCAGAGTGACCCTGAGTGACCCTGAGTGACCACTGAGTGACCCAGAGTGACCCAGAGTGACCGTGAGTGACCACTGAGTGACCACTGAGTGACCACTGAGTGACCCTGAGTGACCCTGAGTGACCCAGAGTGACCGTGAGTGACCGTGAGTGACCGTGACCGTGAGTGACCACTGAGTGACCCTGAGTGACCCTGAGTGACAACTGAGTGACCGTGAGTGACCCCTGAGTGACCACTGAGTGACCGTGAGTGACCGTCAGTGACCACTGAGTGACCACTGAGTGACCCTGAGTGACCCCTGAGTGACGCTGAGTGACCCTGAGTGACCACTGAGTGACCCTGAGTGACCGTGAGTGACCCTGAGTGACCCTGAGTGACCCTGAGTGACCACTGAGTGACCACTGAGTGACCCTGAGTGACCCTGAGTGACCACTGAGTGACCACTGAGAGACCCTGAGTGACCCTGAGTGACCCTGAGTGACCCAGAGTGACCGTGAGTGACCGTGAGTGACCCCTGAGTGACCCTGAGTGACAACTGAGTGACCGTGAGTGATCCCTGAGTGACCACTGAGTGACCGTGAGTGACCGTCAGTGACCACTGAGTGACCACTGAGTGACCGTGAGTGACCCTGAGGGACCCCTGAGTGACCACTGAGTGACCACTGAGTGACCACTGAGTGACCGTGAGTGACCCTGAGTGACCCTGAGTGACCCGGAGTGACCACTGAGTGACCACTGAGTGACCGCTGAGTGACCGTGAGTGACCCTGAGTGACCCTGAGTGACCACTGAGTGACCCTGAGTGACCGTGAGTGACCGTGAGTGACCCTGAGTGACCCTGAGTGACCACTGAGTGACCACTGAGTGACCACTGAGAGACCCTGAGTGACCCAGAGTGACCCAGAGTGACCCTGAGTGACCCTGAGTGACCCTGAGTGACCACTGAGTGACCCAGAGTGATCCAGAGTGACCGTGAGTGACCACTGAGTGACCACTGAGTGACCACTGAGTGACCCTGAGTGACCCTGAGTGACCCAGAGTGACCGTGAGTGACCGTGACTTACCACTGAGTGACCACTGAGTGACCCTGAGTGACCCTGAGTGACCACTGAGTGACCACTGAGTGACCCTGAGTGACCGTGAGTGACCGTGAGTGACCGTGAGTGACCCCTGAGTGACCCTGAGTGACCCTGAGTGACCACTGAGTGACCGTGAGTGACCACTGAGTGACCCTGAGTGACCACTGAGTGACCACTGAGTGACCCTGAGTGACCGTGAGTGACCCTGAGTGACCACTGAGTGACCGTGAGTGACCGTGAGTGACCGTGAGTGACCCTGAGTGACCCTGAGTGACCACTGAGTGACCCTGAGTGACCCTGAGTGACCACTGAGTGACCACTGAGAGACCCTGAGTGACCCAGAGTGACCCAGAGTGACCCTGAGTGACCCTGAGTGACCCTGAGTGACCACTGAGTGACCCAGAGTGACCCAGAGTGACCGTGAGTGACCACTGAGTGACCACTGAGTGACCACTGAGTGACCCTGAGTGACCCTGAGTGACCCAGAGTGACCGTGAGTGACCGTGAGTGACCACTGAGTGACCACTGAGTGACCCTGAGTGACCCTGAGTGACAACTGAGTGACCGTGAGTGACCCCTGAGTGACCACTGAGTGACCGTGAGTGACCGTGAGTGACCGTGAGTGACCCTGAGTGACCACTGAGTGACCACTGAGTGACCCTGAGTGACCGTGAGTGACACTGAGTGACCACTGAGTGACCCTGAGTGACCCTGAGTGACCACTGAGTGACCACTGAGAGACCCTGAGTGACCCAGAGTGACCCAGAGTGACCCTGAGTGACCCTGAGTGACACTGAGTGACCACTGAGTGACCCAGAGTGACCCAGAGTGACCGTGAGTGACCACTGAGTGACCACTGAGTGACCGTGAGTGACCACTTAGTGACCGTGAGTGACCCTGAGTGACCGTGAGTGACCCTGAGTCACCACTGAGTGACCACTTAGTGACCCTGAGTGACCCCTGAGTGACCCTGAGTGACCCTGAGTGACCACTGAGTGACCCTGAGTGACCGTGAGTGACCCTGAGTGACCCTGAGTGACCACTGAGTGACCACTGAGTGACCCTGAGTGACCCTGAGTGACCACTGAGTGACCACTGAGAGACCCTGAGTGACCCAGAGTGACCCAGAGTGACCCTGAGTGACCCTGAGTGACCCTGAGTGACCACTGAGTGACCCAGAGTGACCCAGAGTGACCGTGAGTGACCACTGAGTGACCACTGAGTGACCACTGAGTGACCCTGAGTGACCCTGAGTGACCGTGAGTGACCGTGAGTGACCGTGAGTGACCCCTGAGTGACCACTGAGTGACCGTGAGTGACCGTGAGTGACCCTGAGTGACCCTGAGTGACCGTGAGTGACCGTGAGTGACCGTGAGTGACCCCTGAGTGACCACTGAGTGACCCTGAGTGACCGTGAGTGACCCTGAGTGACCACTGAGTGACCGTGAGTGACCGTGAGTTACCGTGAGTGACCCTGAGTGACCACTGAGTGACCACTGAGTGACCACTGAGTGACCCTGAGTGACCGTGAGTGACCCTGAGTGACCACTGAGTGACCCTGAGTGACCCTGAGTGACCACTGAGTGACCACTGAGAGACCCTGAGTGACCCAGAGTGACCCAGAGTGACCCTGAGTGACCCTGAGTGACCCTGAGTGACCACTGAGTGACCCAGAGTGACCCAGAGTGACCGTGAGTGACCACTGAGTGACCACTGAGTGACCACTGAGTGACCCTGAGTGACCCTGAGTGACCGTGAGTGACCGTGAGTGACCGTGAGTGAACACTGAGTGACCACTGAGTGACCACTGAGTGACCCTGAGTGACCACTGAGTGACCTTGAGGGACCACTGAGTGACCACTGAGTGACCCTGAGTGACCCTGAGTGACCCTGAGTGACCCTGAGTGACAACTGAGTGACCGTGACTGACCCCTGAGTGACCACTGAGTGACCGTGAGTGACCGTCAGTGACCACTGAGTGACCACTGAGTGACCGTGAGTGACCCTGAGGGACCCCTGAGTGACCACTGAGTGACCACTGAGTGACCACTGAGTGACCGTGAGTGACCCTGAGTGACCCTGAGTGACCCGGAGTGACCACTGAGTGACCACTGAGTGACCGCTGAGTGACTGAGTGACCCTGAGTGACCCTGAGTGACCCTGAGTGACCACTGAGTGACCACTGAATGACCCTGAGTGACCATGAGTGACCACTGAGTGACCGTGAGTGACCCTGAGTGACCCTGAGTGACCACTGAGTGACCCTGAGTGACCGTGAGTGACCCTGAGTGACCACTGATTGACCCTGAGTGACCACTGAGTGACCACTGAGTGACCCTGAGTGACCGTGAGTGACCGTGAGTGACCGTGAGTGACCCTGAGTGACCCTGAGTGACCGTGAGTGACCCTGAGTGACCCTGAGTGACCCTGAGTGACCGTGAGTGACCACTGAGTGACCACTGAGTGACCACTGAGTGACCCTGAGTGACCACTGAGTGACCACTGAGTGACCCTGAGTGACCCTGAGTGACCACTGAGTGACCACTGAGTGACCCTGAGGGACCACTGAGTGACCACTGAGTGACCCCGAGTGACCGTGAGTGACCCTGAGTGACCCTGAGTGACCGTGAGTGACCACTGAGTGACCACTGAGTGACCACTGAGTGACCCTGAGTGACCCTGAGTGACCACTGAGTGACCCTGAGTGACCACTGAGTGACCACTGAGTGACCGTGAGTGACCACTGAGTGACCGTGAGTGACCGTGAGTGACCCTGAGTGACCACTGAGTGACCCTGAGTGACCACTGAGTGACCACTGAGTGACCCTGAGTGACCGTGAGTGACCCTGAGTGACCACTGAGTGACCACTGAGTGACCGTGAGTGACCACTGAGTGACCCTGAGTGACCCCTGAGTGACCACTGAGTGACCCTGAGTGACCGCGAGTGACCCTGAGTGACCACTGAGTGACCACTGAGTGACCGTGAGTGACCGTGAGTGACCACTGAGTGACCACTGAGTGACCCTGAGTGACTCTGAGTGACCACTGAGTGACCACTGAGTGACCCTGAGTGACCACTGAGTGACCGTGAGTGACCGGGAGTGAGCCTGAGTGACCACTGAGTGACCACTGAGTGACCACTGAGTGACCCTGAGGGACCACTGAGTGACCCTGAGTGACCCTGAGTGACCACTGAGTGACCACTGAGTGACCCTGAGTGACCCTGAGTGACCACTGAGTGACCCTGAGTGACCACTGAGTGACCACTGAGTGACCCTGAGTGACCCTGAGTGACCCTGAGTGACCGTGAGTGACCACTGAGTGACCACTGAGTGACCACTGAGTGACAACTGAGTGACCCTGAGTGACCCTGAGTGACCACTGAGTGACCACTGAGTGACCACTGAGTGACCCCGAGTGACCGTGAGTGACCCTGAGTGACCACTTAGTGACCCTGAGTGACCCTGAGTGACCGTGAGTGACCACTGAGTGACCACTGAGTGACCCTGAGTGACCGTTAGTGACACTGAGTGACCACTGAGTGACCCTGAGTGACCACTGAGTGACCGTGAGTGACCCTGAGTGACCACTGAGTGACCCTGAGTGACCGCGAGTGACCCCTGAGTGACCACTGAGTGACCCTGAGTGACCGTGAGTGACCACTTAGTGACCGTGAGTGACCGTGAGTGACCCTGAGTGACCACTGAGTGACCACTGAGTGACCCTGAGGGACCACTGAGTGACCCTGAGTGACCACTGAGTGACCGCGAGTGACCGTGAGTGACCACTGAGTGACCACTGAGTGACCCTGAGGGACCACTGAGTGACCCTGAGTGACCACAGAGTGACCCTGAGTGACCCTGAGTGACCACTGAGTGACCGTGAGTGACCGTGACCGTGAGTGACCACTGAGTGACCACTGAGTGACCCTGAGTGACCGTGAGTGACCCTGAGTGACCACTGAGTGACCCAGAGTGACCCTGAGTGACCGTGAGTGACCACTGAGTGACCGTGAGTGACCACTGAGTGACCACTGAGTGACCGTGAGTGACCGTGAGTGACCCTGAGTGACCACTGAGTGACCCTGAGTGACCCTGAGTGACCCTGAGTGACCCCTGAGTGACCACTGAGTGACCCTGAGTGACCACTGAGTGACCCTGAGTGACCGTGAGTGACCGTGAGTGACCGTGAGTGACCACTGAGTGACCCTGAGTGACCCTGAGTGACCCTGAGTGACCACTGAGTGACCGTGAGTGACCACTGACTGACCCTGAGGGACCACTGAGTGACCACTGAGTGACAACTGAGTGACCCTGAGTGACCCTGAGTGACCCTGAGTGACCACTGAGTGACCCTGAGTGACTGTGAGTGACCGTGAGTGACCACTGAGTGACCGTGAGTGACCCTGAGTGACCCTGAGTGACCACTGAGTTACACTGAGTGACCCTGAGTGACCACTGAGTGACCACTGAGTGACCCTGAGTGACCGTGAGTGACCGTGAGTGACCGTGAGTGACCCCTGAGTGACCACTGAGTGACCGTGAGTGACCCTGAGTGACCCTGAGTGACCACTGAGTGACCGTAAGTGACCGTGAGTGACCCTGAGTGACCACTGAGTGACCGTGAGTGACCACTGAGTGACCACTGAGTGACCCTGAGTGACCCTGAGTGACCACTGAGTGACCGTGAGTGACCGCGAGTGACCCCTGAGTGACCACTGAGTGACCATGAGTGACCACTGAGTGACCGTGAGTGACCCTGAGTGACCCTGAGTGACCACTGAGTGTCCCTGAGTGACCCAGAGTGACCACTGAGTGACCCTGAGTGACCGTGAGTGACCGTGAGTCACCACTGAGTGACCCTGAGTGACCACTGAGTGACCACTGAGTGACCACTGAGTGACCGTGAGTGACCGTGAGTGACCACTGAGTGACCCTGAGTGACCCTGAGTGACCACTGAGTGACCGTGAGTGACCACTGAGTGACCCTGAGTGACCCTGAGTGACCACTGAGTCACCGTAAGTGACCGTGAGTGACCCTGAGTGACCACTGAGTGACCACTGAGTGACCGTGAGTGACCGTGAGTGACCCTGAGTGACCACTGAGTGACCACTGAGTGACCACTGAGTGACCCTGAGTGTCCCTGAGTGACCCTGAGTGACCCTGAGTGACCACTGAGTGACCGTGAGTGACCGTGAGTGACCCTGAGTGACCACTGAGTGACCACTGAGTGACCCTGAGTGACCACTGAGTGACCCTGAGTGACCCTGAGTCACCACTGAGTGACCACTGAGTGACCCTGAGTGACCCCTGAGTGACCCTGAGTGACCCTGAGTGACCGTGAGTGACCGTGAGTGACCGTGAGTGACCACTGAGTGACCCTGAGTGACCACTGAGTGACCGTGAGTGACCGTGAGTGACCGTGAGTGACCACTGAGTGACCCTGAGTGACAACTGAGTGACCCTGAGTGACCGTGAGTGACCACTGAGTGACCGTGAGTGACCGGGAGTGACCCTGAGTGACCACTGAGTGACCACTGAGTGACCCTGAGTGACCCTGAGTGACCCCTGAGTGACCCTGAGTGACCCTGAGTGACCACTGAGTGACCCTGAGTGACCGTGAGTGACCGTGAGTGACCCTGAGTGACCCTGAGTGACCACTGAGTGACCACTGAGTGACCCTGAGTGACCCTGAGTGACCACTGAGTGACCACTGAGAGACCCTGAGTGACCCAGAGTGACCCAGAGTGACCCTGAGTGACCCTGAGTGACCCTGAGTGACCACTGAGTGACCCAGAGTGATCCAGAGTGACCGTGAGTGACCACTGAGTGACCACTGAGTGACCACTGAGTGACCCTGAGTGACCCTGAGTGACCCAGAGTGACCACTGAGTGACCACTGAGTGACCCTGAGTGACCCTGAGTGACAACTGAGTGACCGTGAGTGACCCCTGAGTGACCACTGAGTGACCGTGAGTGACCGTGAGTGACCGTGAGTGACCCTGAGTGACCACTGAGTGACCACTGAGTGACCCTGAGTGACCGTGAGTGACACTGAGTGACCACTGAGTGACCCTGAGTGACCCTGAGTGACCACTGAGTGACCACTGAGAGACCCTGAGTGACCCAGAGTGACCCTGAGTGACCCTGAGTGACCCTGAGTGACCACTGAGTGACCCAGAGTGACCGTGAGTGACCGTGAGTGACCACTGAGTGACCACTGAGTGACCGTGAGTGACCCTGAGTGACCACTGAGTGACCACTGAGTGACCCTGAGTGACCGTGAGTGACCGTGAGTGACCGTGAGTGACCCCTGAGTGACCACTGAGTGACCCTGAGTGACCCTGAGTCACCACTGAGTGACCACTGAGTGACCCTGAGTGACCGTGAGTGACCCTGAGTGACCACTGAGTGACCGTGAGTTACCGTGAGTGACCGTGAGTGACCCTGAGTGACCCTGAGTGACCACTGAGTGACCACTGAGAGACCCTGAGTGACCCAGAGTGACCCAGAGTGACCCTGAGTGACCCTGAGTGACCCTGAGTGACCACTGAGTGACCCTGAGTGACCACTGAGTGACCCTGAGTGACCCTGAGTGACCACTGAGTGACCACTGAGTGACCCTGAGGGACCACTGAGTGACCCAGAGTGACCCAGAGTGACCGTGAGTGACCACTGAGTGACCACTGAGTGACCACTGAGTGACCCTGAGTGACCCTGAGTGACAACTGAGTGACCGTGAGTGACCCCTGAGTGACCACTGAGTGACCGTCAGTGACCACTGAGTGACCACTGAGTGACCATGAGTGACCCTGAGGGACCCCTGAGTGACCACTGAGTGACCACTGAGTGACCACTGAGTGACCGTGAGTTACCCTGAGTGACCCTGAGTGACCCGGAGTGACCACTGAGTGACCACTGAGTGACCGCTGAGTGACTGAGTGACCCTGAGTGACCCTGAGTGACCACTGAGTGACCCTGAGTGACCCTGAGTGACCCTGAGTGACCACTGAGTGACCACTGAATGACCCTGAGTGACCATGAGTGACCACTGAGTGACCGTGAGTGACCCTGAGTGACCCTGAGTGACCACTGAGTGACCCTGAGTGACCGCGACTGACCCCTGAGTGACCACTGAGTGACCCTGAGGGACCACTGAGTGACCGTGAGTGACCCTGAGTGACCACTGACTGACCACTGAGTGACCCTGAGTGACCCGAAGTGACCACTGAGTGACCGTTAGTGACCGTGAGTGACCGTGAGTGACCACTGAGTGACCACTGAGTGACCCTGAGGGACCACAGAGTGACCACTGAGTGACACTGAGTGACCGTGAGTGACCCTGAGTGACCACTGAGTGACCCTGAGTGACCCTGAGTGACCGTGAGTGACCACTGAGTGACCACTGAGTGACCGTGAGTGACCGTGAGTGACCCTGAGTGACCACTGAGTGACCGTGAGTGACCCTGAGTGACCGTGAGTGACCGTGAGTGACCGTGAGTGACCACTGAGTGACCACTGAGTGACCACAGAGTGACCCTGAGTGACCACTGAGTGACCGTGTGTGACCACTGAGTGACCACTGAGTGACCCTGAGTGACCACTGAGTGACCCTGAGTGACCGTGAGTGACCACTGAGTGACCGCGAGTGACCACTGAGTGACCACTGAGTGACCCTGAGTGACCCTGAGTGACCGTGAGTGACCACTGAGTGACCACTGAGTGACCACTGAGTGACCCTGAGTGACCGTGAGTGACCGTGAGTGACCACTGAGTGACCCTGAGTGACCGTGAGTGACCCTGAGTGACCCTGAGTGACAACTGAGTGACCACTGAGTGACCGTAAGTAACCGTGAGTGACCCTGAGTGACCACTGAGTGACCCTGAGTGACCCTGAGTGACCACTGAGTGACCACTGATTGACCCTGAGTGACCCTGAGTGACCGTGAGTGACCACTGAGTGACCACTGAGTGACCACTGAGTGACCCTGAGTGACCCTGAGTTACCCTGAGTGACCCTGAGTGACCACTGAGTGACCGTGAGTGACCCTGAGTGACCACTGAGTGACCTTGAGTGACCCTGAGTGACCCTGAGTGACCACTGAGTGACCCTGAGTGACCGCGAGTGACCCCTGAGTGACCAATGAGTGACCGTGAGTGACCGTGAGTGACCACTGAGTGACCGTGAGTGACCGTGAGTGACCCTGAGTGACCCCTGAGTGACCACTGAGTGACCACTGAGTGACCGTGAGTGACCCTGAGTGACCACTGAGTGACCACTGAGTGACCCTGAGTGACCGTGAGTGACCGTGAGTGACCGTGAGTGACCCCTGAGTGACCACTGAGTGACCGTGAGTGACCGTGAGTGACCGTGAGTGACCCTGAGTGACCCTGAGTCACCACTGAGTGACCACTGAGTGACCCTGAGTGACCGTGAGTGACCCTGAGTGACCACTGAGTGACCGTGAGTGACCGTGAGTGACCGTGAGTGACCCTGAGTGACCCTGAGTGACCACTGAGTGACCACTGAGAGACCCTGAGTGACCCAGAGTGACCCTGAGTGACCCTGAGTGACCCTGAGGGACCACTGAGTGACCCTGAGTGACCACTGAGTGACCCTGAGTGACCCTGAGTGACCACTGAGTGACCACTGAGTGACCCTGAGGGACCACTGAGTGACCCAGAGTGACCCAGAGTGACCGTGAGTGACCACTGAGTGACCACTGAGTGACCACTGAGTGACCCTGAGTGACCCTGAGTGACCCAGAGTGACCGTGAGTGACCGTGAGTGAACACTGAGTGACCACTGAGTGACCCTGAGTGACCCTGAGTGACAACTGAGTGACCGTGAGTGACCCCTGAGTGACCACTGAGTGACCGTCAGTGACCACTGAGTGACCACTGAGTGACCGTGAGTGACCCTGAGGGACCCCTGAGTGACCACTGAGTGACCACTGAGTTACCACTGAGTGACCGTGAGTTACCCTGAGTGACCCTGAGTGACCCGGAGTGACCACTGAGTGACCACTGAGTGACCGCTGAGTGACTGAGTGACCCTGAGTGACCCTGAGTGACCACTGAGTGACCCTGAGTGACCCTGAGTGACCCTGAGTGACCACTGAGTGACCACTGAATGACCCTGAGTGACCATGAGTGACCACTGAGTGACCGTGAGTGACCCTGAGTGACCCTGAGTGACCACTGAGTGACCCTGAGTGACCGCGACTGACCCCTGAGTGACCACTGAGTGACCCTGAGGGACCACTGAGTGACCGTGAGTGACCCTGAGTGACCACTGACTGACCACTGAGTGACCCTGAGTGACCCGAAGTGACCACTGAGTGACCGTGAGTGACCGTGAGTGACCGTGAGTGACCACTGAGTGACCACTGAGTGACCCTGAGGGACCACAGAGTGACCACTGAGTGACACTGAGTGACCGTGAGTGACCCTGAGTGACCACTGAGTGACCCTGAGTGACCCTGAGTGACCGTGAGTGACCACTGAGTGACCACTGAGTGACCGTGAGTGACCGTGAGTGACCCTGAGTGACCACTGAGTGACCGTGAGTGACCCTGAGTGACCCTGAGTGACCGTGAGTGACCGTGAGTGACCGTGAGTGACCACTGAGTGACCACTGAGTGACCACAGAGTGACCCTGAGTGACCACTGAGTGACCGTGAGTGACCACTGAGTGACCACTGAGTGACCCTGAGTGACCACTGAGTGACCCTGAGTGACCGTGAGTGACCACTGAGTGACCGCGAGTGACCACTGAGTGACCACTGAGTGACCCTGAGTGACCCTGAGTGACCGTGAGTGACCACTGAGTGACCACTGAGTGACCACTGAGTGACCCTGAGTGACCGTGAGTGACCGTGAGTGACCACTGAGTGACCCTGAGTGACCGTGAGTGACCCTGAGTGACCCTGAGTGACAACTGAGTGACCACTGAGTGACCGTAAGTGACCGTGAGTGACCCTGAGTGACCACTGAGTGACCCTGAGTGACCCTGAGTGACCACTGAGTGACCACTGATTGACCCTGAGTGACCCTGAGTGACCGTGAGTGACCACTGAGTGACCACTGAGTGACCACTGAGTGACCCTGAGTGACCCTGAGTTACCCTGAGTGACCCTGAGTGACCACTGAGTGACCGTGAGTGACCCTGAGTGACCACTGAGTGACCTTGAGTGACCCTGAGTGACCCTGAGTGACCACTGAGTGACCCTGAGTGACCGCGAGTGACCCCTGAGTGACCAATGAGTGACCGTGAGTGACCGTGAGTGACCACTGAGTGACCGTGAGTGACCGTGAGTGACCCTGAGTGACCCCTGAGTGACCACTGAGTGACCACTGAGTGACCGTGAGTGACCCTGAGTGACCACTGAGTGACCACTGAGTGACCCTGAGTGACCGTGAGTGACCGTGAGTGACCGTGAGTGACCCCTGAGTGACCACTGAGTGACCGTGAGTGACCGTGAGTGACCGTGAGTGACCCTGAGTGACCCTGAGTCACCACTGAGTGACCACTGAGTGACCCTGAGTGACCGTGAGTGACCCTGAGTGACCACTGAGTGACCGTGAGTGACCGTGAGTGACCGTGAGTGACCCTGAGTGACCCTGAGTGACCACTGAGTGACCACTGAGAGACCCTGAGTGACCCAGAGTGACCCTGAGTGACCCTGAGTGACCCTGAGGGACCACTGAGTGACCCTGAGTGACCACTGAGTGACCCTGAGTGACCCTGAGTGACCACTGAGTGACCACTGAGTGACCCTGAGGGACCACTGAGTGACCCAGAGTGACCCAGAGTGACCGTGAGTGACCACTGAGTGACCACTGAGTGACCACTGAGTGACCCTGAGTGACCCTGAGTGACCCAGAGTGACCGTGAGTGACCGTGAGTGAACACTGAGTGACCACTGAGTGACCCTGAGTGACCCTGAGTGACAACTGAGTGACCGTGAGTGACCCCTGAGTGACCACTGAGTGACCGTCAGTGACCACTGAGTGACCACTGAGTGACCGTGAGTGACCCTGAGGGACCCCTGAGTGACCACTGAGTGACCACTGAGTTACCACTGAGTGACCGTGAGTTACCCTGAGTGACCCTGAGTGACCCGGAGTGACCACTGAGTGACCACTGAGTGACCGCTGAGTGACTGAGTGACCCTGAGTGACCCTGAGTGACCACTGAGTGACCCTGAGTGACCCTGAGTGACCCTGAGTGACCACTGAGTGACCACTGAATGACCCTGAGTGACCATGAGTGACCACTGAGTGACCGTGAGTGACCCTGAGTGACCCTGAGTGACCACTGAGTGACCCTGAGTGACCGCGACTGACCCCTGAGTGACCACTGAGTGACCCTGAGGGACCACTGAGTGACCGTGAGTGACCCTGAGTGACCACTGACTGACCACTGAGTGACCCTGAGTGACCCGAAGTGACCACTGAGTGACCGTGAGTGACCGTGAGTGACCGTGAGTGACCACTGAGTGACCACTGAGTGACCCTGAGGGACCACAGAGTGACCACTGAGTGACACTGAGTGACCGTGAGTGACCCTGAGTGACCACTGAGTGACCCTGAGTGACCCTGAGTGACCGTGAGTGACCACTGAGTGACCACTGAGTGACCGTGAGTGACCGTGAGTGACCCTGAGTGACCACTGAGTGACCGTGAGTGACCCTGAGTGACCCTGAGTGACCGTGAGTGACCGTGAGTGACCGTGAGTGACCACTGAGTGACCACTGAGTGACCACAGAGTGACCCTGAGTGACCACTGAGTGACCGTGAGTGACCACTGAGTGACCACTGAGTGACCCTGAGTGACCACTGAGTGACCCTGAGTGACCGTGAGTGACCACTGAGTGACCGCGAGTGACCACTGAGTGACCACTGAGTGACCCTGAGTGACCCTGAGTGACCGTGAGTGACCACTGAGTGACCACTGAGTGACCACTGAGTGACCCTGAGTGACCGTGAGTGACCGTGAGTGACCACTGAGTGACCCTGAGTGACCGTGAGTGACCCTGAGTGACCCTGAGTGACAACTGAGTGACCACTGAGTGACCGTAAGTGACCGTGAGTGACCCTGAGTGACCACTGAGTGACCCTGAGTGACCCTGAGTGACCACTGAGTGACCACTGATTGACCCTGAGTGACCCTGAGTGACCGTGAGTGACCACTGAGTGACCACTGAGTGACCACTGAGTGACCCTGAGTGACCCTGAGTTACCCTGAGTGACCCTGAGTGACCACTGAGTGACCGTGAGTGACCCTGAGTGACCACTGAGTGACCTTGAGTGACCCTGAGTGACCCTGAGTGACCACTGAGTGACCCTGAGTGACCGCGAGTGACCCCTGAGTGACCACTGAGTGACCGTGAGTGACCGTGAGTGACCACTGAGTGACCGTGAGTGACCACTGAGTGACCGTGAGTGACCGTGAGTGACCCTGAGTGACCCCTGAGTGACCACTGAGTGACCCTGAGTGACCACTGAGTGACCACTGTGTGACCCTGAGTGACCCTGAGTGACCACTGAGTGACCCTGAGTGACCGCAAATGACCGTGAGTGACCACTGAGTGACCACTGAGTGACCACTGAGTGACCCTGAGTGACCGTGAGTTAGCCTGAGTGACCCTGAGTGACCACTGAGTGACCCTGAGTGACCCCTGAGTGACCCTGAGTGACCGTGAGTGACCCTGAGGGACCACTGAGTGACCACTGAGTGACCACTGAGTGACCCTGAGTGACCCTGAGTGACCACTGAGTGACCGTGAGTGACCACTGAGTGACCCTGAGGGACCACTGAGTGCCCACTGAGTGACCACTGAGTGACCCTGAGTGACCCTGAGTGACCGTGAGTGACCACTGAGTGACCACTGAGTGACCCTGAGTGACCCTGAGTGACCACTGAGTGACCCTGAGTGACCGTGAGTGACCGTGAGTGACCACTGAGTGACCGTGAGTGACCCTGAGTGACCCTGAGTGACCACTGAGTGACCCTGAGTGACCGTGAGTGACCCCTGAGTGACCACTGAGTGACCACTGAGTGACCGTGAGTGACCCTGAGTGACCACTGAGTGACCACTGAGTGACCCTGAGTGACCCTGAGTGACCCTGAGTGACCGTGAGTGACCACTGAGTGACCACTGAGTGACCCTGAGTTACCCTGAGTGACCGTGAGTGACCCTGAGTGACCACTGAGTGACCCTGAGTGACCCTGAGTGACCCAGAGTGACCCAGAGTGACCACTGAGTGACCCTGAGTGACCGTGAGTGACCACTGAGTGACCTTGAGTGACCCTGAGTGACCACTGATTGACCGTGAGTGACCGTGAGTGACCGTGAGTGACCACTGAGTGACCCTGAGTGACCGTGAGTGACCCTGAGTGACCACTGAGTGACCACTGAGTGACCACTGAGTGACCCTGAGTGACCCTGAGTGACCCTGAGTGACCACTGAGTGACCGTGAGTGACCCTGAGAGACCCTGAGTGACCACTGAGTGACCACTGAGTGACCGTGAGTGACCCTGAGTGACCACTGAGTGACCACTGAGTGACCGTGAGTGACCCTGAGTGACCCTGAGTGACCCTGAGTGACCACTGAGTGACCACTGAGTGACCCTGAGTGACCCTGAGTGACCACTGAGTGACCACTGAGAGACCCTGAGTGACCCTGAGTGACCCTGAGTGACCACTGAGTGACGCTGAGTGACCCTGAGTGACCCTGAGTGACCCTGAGTGACCCTGAGTGACCACTGAGTGACCACTGAGAGACCCTGAGTGACCCTGAGTGACCACTGAGTGACGCTGAGTGACCCTGAGTGACCCTGAGTGACCGTGAGTGACCCTGAGTGACCCAGAGTGACCACTGAGTGACCACTGAGTGACCGTAAGTGACCCTGAGTGACCACTGAGTGACCACTGAGTGACCGTGAGTTACCCCTGAGTGACCACTGAGTGACCCTGAGTGACCCAGAGTGACCGTGAGTGACCCTGAGTGACCCTGAGTGACCCCTGAGTGACCCTGAGTGACCCTGAGTGACCGTGAGTGACCCTGAGTGACCCTGAGTGACCACTGAGTGACCGTGAGTGACCCTGAGTGACCCTGAGTGACCACTGAGTGACCCTGAGTGACCGTGAGTGACCCTGAGTGACCGTGAGTGACCGTGAGTGACCGTGAGTGACCACTGAGTGACCACTGAGTGACCCTGAGGGACCACAGAGTGACCACTGAGTGACCGTGAGTGACCGTGAGTGACCCTGAGTGACCACTGAGTGACCGTGAGTGACCCTGAGTGACCCTGAGTGACTGTGAGTGACCGTGAGTGACCACTGAGTGACCACTGAGTGACCACTGAGTGACCACAGAGTGACCCTGAGTGACCACTGAGTGACCGTGAGTGACTCTGAGTGACCACTGAGTGACCGTGAGTGACCGTGAGTGACCGTGAGTGACCCTGAGTGACCCTGAGTGACCACTGAGTGACCGTAAGTGACCGTGAGTGACCCTGAGTGACCACTGAGTGACCCTGAGTGACCCTGAGTGACCGTGAGGGACCACTGAGTGACCACTGAGTGACCCTGAGTGACCCTGAGTGACCACTGAGTGACCGTGAGTGACCCTGAGTGACCACTGAGTGACCACTGAGTGACCACTGAGTGACCACTGAGTGACCCTGAGTGTCCCTGAGTGACCACTGAGTTACCCTGAGTGACCCTGAGTGACCACTGAGTGACCACTGAGTGACCCTGAGTGACCGCGAGTGACCGTGAGTGACCACTGAGCGACCACTGAGTGACCCTGAGGGACCACTGAGTGACCCTGAGTGACCCTGAGTGACCACTGAGTGACCCTGAGTGACCCCTGAGTGACCCTGAGTGACCCTGAGTGACCACTGAGTGACCGTGAGTGACCGTGACCGTGAGTGACCACTGAGTGACCCTGAGTGACCACTGAGTGACCCTGAGTGACCGTGAGTGACCACTGAGTGACCACTGAGAGACCCTGAGTGACCCCTGAGTGACCCTGAGTGACCCTGAGTGACCACTGAGCGACCACTTAGTGACCACTGAGTGACCCTGAGTGACCACTGAGTGACCCAGAGTGACCCAGAGTGACCGTGAGTGACCACTGAGTGACCACTGAGTGACCCTGAGTGACCCTGAGTGACCACTGAGTGACCACTGAGTGACCCTGAGTGACCCTGAGTGACAACTGAGTGACCACTGAGTGACCGTGAGTGACCACTGAGTGACCACTGAGTGACCCTGAGTGACCCTGAGTGACCCTGAGTGACCACTGAGTGACCTTGAGTGACCCTGAGTGACCCTGAGTGACAACTGAGTGACCACTGAGTGACCGTAAGTGACCGTGAGTGACCCTGAGTGACCACTGAGTGACCCTGAGTGACCCTGAGTGACCACTGAGTGACCACTGATTGACCCTGAGTGACCCTGAGTGACCGTGAGTGACCACTGAGTGACCACTGAGTGACCACTGAGTGACCCTGAGTGACCCTGAGTTACCCTGAGTGACCCTGAGTGACCACTGAGTGACCGTGAGTGACCCTGAGTGACCACTGAGTGACCTTGAGTGACCCTGAGTGACCCTGAGTGACCACTGAGTGACCCTGAGTGACCGCGAGTGACCCCTGAGTGACCAATGAGTGACCGTGAGTGACCGTGAGTGACCACTGAGTGACCGTGAGTGACCGTGAGTGACCCTGAGTGACCCCTGAGTGACCACTGAGTGACCACTGAGTGACCGTGAGTGACCCTGAGTGACCACTGAGTGACCACTGAGTGACCCTGAGTGACCGTGAGTGACCGTGAGTGACCGTGAGTGACCCCTGAGTGACCACTGAGTGACCGTGAGTGACCGTGAGTGACCGTGAGTGACCCTGAGTGACCCTGAGTCACCACTGAGTGACCACTGAGTGACCCTGAGTGACCGTGAGTGACCCTGAGTGACCACTGAGTGACCGTGAGTGACCGTGAGTGACCGTGAGTGACCCTGAGTGACCCTGAGTGACCACTGAGTGACCACTGAGAGACCCTGAGTGACCCAGAGTGACCCTGAGTGACCCTGAGTGACCCTGAGTGACCACTGAGTGACCCTGAGTGACCCTGAGTGACCACTGAGTGACCACTGAGTGACCCTGAGGGACCACTGAGTGACCCAGAGTGACCCAGAGTGACCGTGAGTGACCACTGAGTGACCACTGAGTGACCACTGAGTGACCCTGAGTGACCCTGAGTGACCCAGAGTGACCGTGAGTGACCGTGAGTGAACACTGAGTGACCACTGAGTGACCCTGAGTGACCCTGAGTGACAACTGAGTGACCGTGAGTGACCCCTGAGTGACCACTGAGTGACCGTCAGTGACCACTGAGTGACCACTGAGTGACCGTGAGTGACCCTGAGGGACCCCTGAGTGACCACTGAGTGACCACTGAGTGACCACTGAGTGACCGTGAGTTACCCTGAGTGACCCTGAGTGACCCGGAGTGACCACTGAGTGACCACTGAGTGACCGCTGAGTGACTGAGTGACCCTGAGTGACCCTGAGTGACCACTGAGTGACCCTGAGTGACCCTGAGTGACCCTGAGTGACCACTGAGTGACCACTGAATGACCCTGAGTGACCATGAGTGACCACTGAGTGACCGTGAGTGACCCTGAGTGACCCTGAGTGACCACTGAGTGACCCTGAGTGACCGCGACTGACCCCTGAGTGACCACTGAGTGACCCTGAGGGACCACTGAGTGACCGTGAGTGACCCTGAGTGACCACTGACTGACCACTGAGTGACCGTGAGTGACCACTGAGTGACCACTGAGTGACCGTGAGTGACCGTGAGTGACCGTGAGTGACCACTGAGTGACCACTGAGTGACCCTGAGGGACCACAGAGTGACCACTGAGTGACACTGAGTGACCGTGAGTGACCCTGAGTGACCACTGAGTGACCCTGAGTGACCCTGAGTGACCGTGAGTGACCACTGAGTGACCACTGAGTGACCGTGAGTGACCGTGAGTGACCCTGAGTGACCACTGAGTGACCGTGAGTGACCCTGAGTGACCCTGAGTGACCGTGAGTGACCGTGAGTGACCGTGAGTGACCACTGAGTGACCACTGAGTGACCACAGAGTGACCCTGAGTGACCACTGAGTGACCGTGAGTGACCACTGAGTGACCACTGAGTGACCCTGAGTGACCACTGAGTGACCCTGAGTGACCGTGAGTGACCACTGAGTGACCGCGAGTGACCACTGAGTGACCACTGAGTGACCCTGAGTGACCCTGAGTGACCGTGAGTGACCACTGAGTGACCACTGAGTGACCACTGAGTGACCCTGAGTGACCGTGAGTGACCGTGAGTGACCACTGAGTGACCCTGAGTGACCGTGAGTGACCCTGAGTGACCCTGAGTGACAACTGAGTGACCACTGAGTGACCGTAAGTGACCGTGAGTGACCCTGAGTGACCACTGAGTGACCCTGAGTGACCCTGAGTGACCACTGAGTGACCACTGATTGACCCTGAGTGACCCTGAGTGACCGTGAGTGACCACTGAGTGACCACTGAGTGACCACTGAGTGACCCTGAGTGACCCTGAGTTACCCTGAGTGACCCTGAGTGACCACTGAGTGACCGTGAGTGACCCTGAGTGACCACTGAGTGACCTTGAGTGACCCTGAGTGACCCTGAGTGACCACTGAGTGACCCTGAGTGACCGCGAGTGACCCCTGAGTGACCACTGAGTGACCGTGAGTGACCGTGAGTGACCACTGAGTGACCGTGAGTGACCACTGAGTGACCGTGAGTGACCGTGAGTGACCCTGAGTGACCCCTGAGTGACCACTGAGTGACCCTGAGTGACCACTGAGTGACCACTGTGTGACCCTGGGTGACCCTGAGTGACCACTGAGTGACCCTGAGTGACCGCAAATGACCGTGAGTGACCACTGAGTGACCACTGAGAGACCACTGAGTGAGCGTGAGTGACCCTGAGTGACCACTGAGTGACCACTGAGAGACCCAGAGTGACCGTGAGTGACCCTGAGTGACCACTGAGTGACCGTGAGTGACCGTGAGTGACCCTGAGTGACCACTGAGTGACCACTGAGTGACCACTGAGCGACCGTGAGTGACCGTGAGTGACCCTGAGTGACCCTGAGTGACCCTGAGTGACCCCTGAGTGACCATGAGTGACCCTGAGTGACCACTGAGTGACCACTGAGTGACCCTGAGTGACCGTGAGTTAGCCTGAGTGACCCTGAGTGACCACTGAGTGACCCTGAGTGACCCCTGAGTGACCCTGAGTGACCGTGAGTGACCCTGAGGGACCACTGGGTGACCACTGAGTGACCACTGAGTGACCCTGAGTGACCCTGAGTGACCACTGAGTGACCGTGAGTGACCACTGAGTGACCCTGAGGGACCACTGAGTGCCCACTGAGTGACCACTGAGTGACCCTGAGTGACCCTGAGTGACCGTGAGTGACCACTGAGTGACCACTGAGTGACCCTGAGTGACCCTGAGTGACCACTGAGTGACCCTGAGTGACCGTGAGTGACCGTGAGTGACCACTGAGTGACCGTGAGTGACCCTGAGTGACCCTGAGTGACCACTGAGTGACCCTGAGTGACCGTGAGTGACCCCTGAGTGACCACTGAGTGACCACTGAGTGACCGTGAGTGACCCTGAGTGACCACTGAGTGACCACTGAGTGACCCTGAGTGACCCTGAGTGACCCTGAGTGACCGTGAGTGACCACTGAGTGACCACTGAGTGACCCTGAGTTACCCTGAGTGACCGTGAGTGACCCTGAGTGACCACTGAGTGACCCTGAGTGACCCTGAGTGACCCAGAGTGACCCAGAGTGACCACTGAGTGACCCTGAGTGACCGTGAGTGACCACTGAGTGACCTTGAGTGACCCTGAGTGACCACTGAGTTACCGTGAGTGACCGTGAGTGACCGTGAGTGACCACTGAGTGACCCTGAGTGACCGTGAGTGACCCTGAGTGACCACTGAGTGACCACTGAGTGACCACTGAGTGACCCTGAGTGACCCTGAGTGACCCTGAGTGACCACTGAGTGACCGTGAGTGACCCTGAGAGACCCTGAGTGACCACTGAGTGACCACTGAGTGACCGTGAGTGACCCTGAGTGACCACTGAGTGACCACTGAGTGACCGTGAGTGACCCTGAGTGACCCTGAGTGACCCTGAGTGACCACTGAGTGACCACTGAGTGACCCTGAGTGACCCTGAGTGACCACTGAGTGACCACTGAGAGACCCTGAGTGACCCTGAGTGACCCTGAGTGACCCTGAGTGACCGTGAGTGACCCTGAGTGACCACTGAGTGACGCTGAGTGACCCTGAGTGACCCTGAGTGACCGTGAGTGACCCTGAGTGACCCAGAGTGACCACTGAGTGACCACTGAGTGACCGTAAGTGACCCTGAGTGACCACTGAGTGACCACTGAGTGACCGTGAGTTACCCCTGAGTGACCACTGAGTGACCCTGAGTGACCCAGAGTGACCGTGAGTGACCCTGAGTGACCCTGAGTGACCCCTGAGTGACCCTGAGTGACCCTGAGTGACCGTGAGTGACCCTGAGTGACCCTGAGTGACCACTGAGTGACCCTGAGTGACCCTGAGTGACCCTGAGTGACCACTGAGTGACCCTGAGTGACCGTGAGTGACCCTGAGTGACCGTGAGTGACCGTGAGTGACCGTGAGTGACCACTGAGTGACCACTGAGTGACCCTGAGGGACCACAGAGTGACCACTGAGTGACCGTGAGTGACCGTGAGTGACCCTGAGTGACCACTGAGTGACCGTGAGTGACCCTGAGTGACCCTGAGTGACTGTGAGTGACCGTGAGTGACCACTGAGTGACCACTGAGTGACCACTGAGTGACCACAGAGTGACCCTGAGTGACCACTGAGTGACCGTGAGTGACTCTGAGTGACCACTGAGTGACCGTGAGTGACCGTGAGTGACCGTGAGTGACCCTGAGTGACCCTGAGTGACCACTGAGTGACCGTAAGTGACCGTGAGTGACCCTGAGTGACCACTGAGTGACCCTGAGTGACCCTGAGTGACCGTGAGGGACCACTGAGTGACCACTGAGTGACCCTGAGTGACCCTGAGTGACCACTGAGTGACCGTGAGTGACCCTGAGTGACCACTGAGTGACCACTGAGTGACCACTGAGTGACCACTGAGTGACCCTGAGTGTCCCTGAGTGACCACTGAGTTACCCTGAGTGACCCTGAGTGACCACTGAGTGACCACTGAGTGACCCTGAGTGACCGCGAGTGACCGTGAGTGACCACTGAGCGACCACTGAGTGACCCTGAGGGACCACTGAGTGACCCTGAGTGACCCTGAGTGACCCCTGAGTGACCCTGAGTGACCCTGAGTGACCACTGAGTGACCGTGAGTGACCGTGACCGTGAGTGACCACTGAGTGACCCTGAGTGACCACTGAGTGACCCTGAGTGACCGTGAGTGACCACTGAGTGACCACTGAGAGACCCTGAGTGACCCCTGAGTGACCCTGAGTGACCCTGAGTGACCACTGAGCGACCACTTAGTGACCACTGAGTGACCCTGAGTGACCACTGAGTGACCCAGAGTGACCCAGAGTGACCGTGAGTGACCACTGAGTGACCACTGAGTGACCACTGAGTGACCACTGAGTGACCCTGAGTGACCCTGAGTGACAACTGAGTGACCACTGAGTGACCGTGAGTGACCACTGAGTGACCACTGAGTGACCCTGAGTGACCCTGAGTGACCCTGAGTGACCACTGAGTGACCTTGAGTGACCCTGAGTGACCCTGAGTGAAAACTGAGTGACCACAGAGTGACCCTGAGTGACCACTGAGTGACCACTGAGTGACCACTGAGTGACCGCTGAGTGACCCTGAGTGACCACTGAGTGACCACTGAGTGACCACTGAGTGACCGTGAGTGACCCTGAGTGACCACTGAGTGACCACTGAGTGACCGCTGAGTGACCCTGAGTGACCACTGAGTGACCACTGAGTGACCCTGAGTGACCCTGAGTGACCCTGAGTGACCGTGAGTGACCGTGAGTGACCACTGAGTGACCCTGAGTGACCACTGAGTGACCACTGAGTGACCACTGAGTGACCCTGAGTGACCCTGAGTGACCCTGAGTGAAAACTGAGTGACCACAGAGTGACCCTGAGTGACCACTGAGTGACCGTGAGTGACCGTGAGTGACCACTGAGTGACCCTGAGTGACCGTGAGTGACCGTGAGTGACCCTGAGTGACCCTGAGTGACCCAGAGTGACCCTGAGTGACCCTGAGTGACCGTGAGTGACCCTGAGTGACACTGAGTGACCGTGAGTGACCCTGAGTGACCCTGAGTGACCACTGAGTGACCACTGAGTGACCGTGAGTGACCCTGATTGACCGTGAGTGACCACTGAGTGACCGTGAGTGACCGTGAGTGACCCTGAGTGACCCTGAGTGACCCCTGAGTGACCCTGAGTGACCCTGAGTGACCGTGAGTGATTGTGAGTGACCCTGAGTGACCCTGAGTGACCACTGAGTGACCGTGAGTGACCCTGAGTGACCGTGAGTGACCCCTGAGTGACCCTGAGTGACCACTGAGTGACCCTGAGTGACCCAGAGTGACCGTGAGTGACCCTGAGTGACCCTGAGTGACCCCTGAGTGACCCTGAGTGACCCTGAGTGACCGTGAGTGACCCTGAGTGACCCTGAGTGACCACTGAGTGACCGTGAGTGACCCTGAGTGACCCTGAGTGACCACTGAGTGACCGTGAGTGACCCTGAGTGACCGTGAGTGACCGTGAGTGACCGTGAGTGACCACTGAGTGACCACTGAGTGACCCTGAGGGACCACAGAGTGACCACTGAGTGACACTGAGTGACCGTGAGTGACCCTGAGTGACCACTGAGTGACCCTGAGTGACCGTGAGTGACCGTGAGTGACCACTGAGTGACCACTGAGTGACCGTGAGTGACCGTGAGTGACCCTGAGTGACCACTGAGTGACCGTGAGTGACCCTGAGTGACCCTGAGTGACTGTGAGTGACCGTGAGTGACCACTGAGTGACCACTGAGTGACCACTGAGTGACCACAGAGTGACCCTGAGTGACCACTGAGTGACCGTGAGTGACCGTGAGTGACCGTGAGTGACCCTGAGTGACCCTGAGTGACCACTGAGTGACCGTAAGTGACCGTGAGTGACCCTGAGTGACCACTGAGTGACCCTGAGTGACCCTGAGTGACCGTGAGGGACCACTGAGTGACCACTGAGTGACCCTGAGTGACCCTGAGTGACCACTGAGTGACCGTGAGTGACCCTGAGTGACCACTGAGTGACCACTGAGTGACCACTGAGTGACCACTGAGTGACCCTGAGTGTCCCTGAGTGACCACTGAGTTACCCTGAGTGACCCTGAGTGACCACTGAGTGACCACTGAGTGACCCTGAGTGACCGCGAGTGACCGTGAGTGACCACTGAGCGACCACTGAGTGACCCTGAGGGACCACTGAGTGACCCTGAGTGACCCTGAGTGACCACTGAGTGACCCTGAGTGACCCCTGAGTGACCCTGAGTGACCCTGAGTGACCACTGAGTGACCGTGAGTGACCGTGACCGTGAGTGACCACTGAGTGACCCTGAGTTACCACTGAGTGACCCTGAGTGACCGTGAGTGACCACTGAGTGACCACTGAGAGACCCTGAGTGACCCCTGAGTGACCCTGAGTGACCCTGAGTGACCACTGAGCGACCACTTAGTGACCACTGAGTGACCCTGAGTGACCACTGAGTGACCCAGAGTGACCCAGAGTGACCGTGAGTGACCACTGAGTGACCACTGAGTGACCCTGAGTGACCCTGAGTGACCTCTGAGTGACCACTGAGTGACCCTGAGTGACCCTGAGTGACAACTGAGTGACCACTGAGTGACCGTGAGTGACCACTGAGTGACCACTGAGTGACCCTGAGTGACCCTGAGTGACCCTGAGTGACCACTGAGTGACCACTGAGTGACCCTGAGTGACCCTGAGTGAAAACTGAGTGACCACAGAGTGACCCTGAGTGACCACTGAGTGACCACTGAGTGACCACTGAGTGACCGCTGAGTGACCCTGAGTGACCACTGAGTGACCACTGAGTGACCACTGAGTGACCGTGAGTGACCCTGAGTGACCACTGAGTGACCACTGAGTGACCGCTGAGTGACCCTGAGTGACCACTGAGTGACCACTGAGTGACCCTGAGTGACCCTGAGTGACCCTGAGTGACCGTGAGTGACAACTGAGTGACCCTGAGTGACCACTGAGTGACCACTGAGTGACCACTGAGTGACCCTGAGTGACCCTGAGTGACCCTGAGTGAAAACTGAGTGACCACAGAGTGACCCTGAGTGACCACTGAGTGACCGTGAGTGACCGTGAGTGACCACTGAGTGACCCTGAGTGACCGTGAGTGACCGTGAGTGACCCTGAGTGACCCTGAGTGACCCAGAGTGACCCTGAGTGACCCTGAGTGACCGTGAGTGACCCTGAGTGACACTGAGTGACCGTGAGTGACCCTGAGTGACCCTGAGTGACCACTGAGTGACCACTGAGTGACCGTGAGTGACCCTGATTGACCGTGAGTGACCACTGAGTGACCGTGAGTGACCGTGAGTGACCCTGAGTGACCCTGAGTGACCCCTGAGTGACCCTGAGTGACCCTGAGTGACCGTGAGTGACCGTGAGTGACCCTGAGTGACCCTGAGTGACCACTGAGTGACCGTGAGTGACCCTGAGTGACCGTGAGTGACCGTGAGTGACCGTGAGTGACCACTGAGTGACCACTGAGTGACCCTGAGGGACCACTGAGTGACCGTGAGTGACCCTGAGTGACCACTGAGTGACCACTGAGTGACCCTGAGTGACCCGAAGTGACCACTGAGTGACCGTGAGTGACCGTGAGTGACCGTGAGTGACCACTGAGTGACCACTGAGTGACCCTGAGGGACCACAGAGTGACCACTGAGTGACACTGAGTGACCGTGAGTGACCCTGAGTGACCCTGAGTGACCGTGAGTGACCACTGAGTGACCGTGAGTGACCCTGAGTGACCACTGAGTGACCACTGAGTGACCCTGAGTGACCGTGAGTGACCCTGAGTGACCCTGAGTGACCCTGAGGGACCACTGAGTGACCACTGAGTGACCCTGAGTGACCCTGAGTGACCACTGAGTGACCGTGAGTGACCCTGAGTGACCCTGAGTGACCACTGAGTGACCGTAAGTGACCGTGAGTGACCCTGAGTGACCACTGAGTGACCCTGAGTGACCCTGAGTGACCCTGAGTGACCACTGAGTGACCACTGAGTGACCCTGAGTGACCCTGAGTGACCACTGAGTGACAACTGAGTGACCACTGAGTGACCCTGAGTGTCCCTGAGTGACCACTGAGTGACCACTGAGTGACCCTGAGTGACCACTGAGTGACCACTGAGTGACCGTGAGTGACCCAGAGTGACCCTGAGTGACCCTGAGTGACCACTGAGTGACCCTGAGTGTCCCTGAGTGACCCTGAGTGACCCTGAGTGACCACTGAGTGACCGTGAGTGACCGTGAGTGACCACTTAGTGACCGTGAGTGACCGTGAGTGACCCTGAGTGACCACTGAGTGACCACTGAGTGACCCAGAGTGACCACTGAGTGACCCTGAGTGACCACTGAGTGACCGCGAGTGACCGTGAGTGACCACTGAGTGACCACTGAGTGACCGTGAGGGACCACTGAGTGACCCTGAGTGACCCTGAGTGACCCTGAGTTACCACTGAGTGACCCTGAGTGACCCCTGAGTGACCCTGAGTGACCCTGAGTGACCACTGAGTGACCGTGAGTGACCGTGACCGTGAGTGACCACTGAGTGACCCTGAGTGACCACTGAGTGACCCTGAGTGACTGTGAGTGACCACTGAGTGACCACTGAGTGACCCTGAGTGACCCTGAGTGACCACTGAGTGACCACTGAGAGACCCTGAGTGACCCTGAGTGACCCTGAGTGACCACTGAGTGACCCAGAGTGACCACTGAGTGACCACTGAGTGACCCAGAGTGACCCAGAGTGACCGTGAGTGACCACTGAGTGACCACTGAGTGACCCTGAGTGACCCTGAGTGACCACTGAGTGACAACTGAGTGACCCTGAGTGACCCTGAGTGACCCAGAGTGACCGTGAGTGACCGTGAGTTACCACTGAGTGACCACTGAGTGACCCTGAGTGACCCTGAGTGACAACTGAGTGACCACTGAGTGACCGTGAGTGACCACTGAGTGACCACTGAGTGACCCTGAGTGACCCTGAGTGACCCTGAGTGACAACTGAGTGACCACTGAGTGACCGTGAGTGACCGTGAGTGACCCTGAGTGACCACTGAGTGACCACTGAGTGACCACTGAGTGACCCTGAGTGACCACTGAGTGACCTTGAGGGACCACTGAGTGACCACTGAGTGACCCTGAGTGACCCTGAGTGACCGTGAGTGACCACTGAGTGACCCTGAGTGACCGTGAGTGACCCTGAGTGACCACTGAGTGACCCTGAGTGACCCTGAGTGACCCTGAGTGACCGTGAGTGACCCTGAGTGACCACTGAGTGACCACAGAGTGACCCTGAGTGACCACTGAGTGACCGTGAGTGACCGTGAGTGACCGTGAGTGACCACTGAGTGACCACTGAGTGACCCTGAGTGACCCTGAGTGACCCCTGAGTGACCCTGAGTGACCACTGAGTGACCGTGAGTGACCACTGAGTGACCGTGAGTGACCCTGAGTGACCCTGAGTGACCGTGAGTGACCACTGAGTGACCGTGAGTGACCACTGAGTGACCACTGAGTGACTGTGAGTGACCGTGAGTGACCCTGAGTGACCGTGAGTGACCGTGAGTGACCGTGAGTGACCACTGAGTGACCACTGAGTGACCCTGAGGGACCACTGAGTGACCGTGAGTGACCCTGAGTGACCCGCAGTGACCACTGAGTGACCGTGAGTGACCGTGAGTGACCACTGAGTGACCACTGAGTGACCCTGAGGGACCACAGAGTGACCACTGAGTGACACTGAGTGACCGTGAGTGACCCTGAGTGACCACTGAGTGACCCTGAGTGACCGTGAGTGACCGTGAGTGACCACTGAGTGACCACTGAGTGACCCTGAGTGACCGTGAGTGACCACTGAGTGACCCTAAGTGACCCTGAGTGACCCTGAGTGACCACTGAGTGACCACTGAGTGACCGTGAGTGACCCTGAGTGACCCTGAGTGACCGTGAGTGACCGTGAGTGACCACTGAGTGACCACTGAGTGACCACTGAGTGACCGCAGTGACCCTGAGTGACCACTGAGTGACCCTGAGTGACCCTGAGTGACCACTGAGTGACCACTGAGTGACCACTGAGTGACCGTGAGTGACCCTGAGTGACCCTGAGTGACCACTGAGTGACCGTAAGTGACCGTGAGTGACCCTGAGTGACCACTGAGTGACCCTGAGTGACCCTGAGTGACCGTGAGTGACCACTGAGTGACCACTGAGTGACCCTGAGTGACCCTGAGTGACCACTGAGTGACCGTGAGTGACCCTGAGTGACCACTGAGTGACCACTGAGTGACCACTGAGTGACCCTGAGTGACCCTGAGTGACCACTGAGTGACCACTGAGTGACCCTGAGTGACCGTGAGTGACCCTGAGTGACCGTGAGTGACCGTGAGTGACCACTGAGTGACCACTGAGTGACCCTGAGGGACCACTGAGTGACCACTGAGTGACCCTGAGTGACCACTGAGTGACCACTTAGTGACCCTGAGTGACCCGAAGTGACAACTGAGTGACCGTGAGTGACCGTGAGTGACCGTGAGTGACCACTGAGTGACCACTGAGTGACCCTGAGGGACCACAGAGTGACCACTGAGTGACACTGAGTGACCGTGAGTGACCCTGAGTGACCCTGAGGGACCACTGAGTGACCACTGAGTGACCCTGAGTGACCCTGAGTGACCACTGAGTGACCGTGAGTGACCCTGAGTGACCCTGAGTGACCCTGAGTGACCACTGAGTGACCCTGAGTGACCTCTGAGTGACCCTGAGTGACCCTGAGTGACCACTGAGTGACCCTGAGTGACCCTGAGTGACCGTGAGTGACCACTGAGTGACCACTGAGTGACCCTGAGTGACCCTGAGTGACCACTGAGTGACCGTGAGTGACCCTGAGTGACCACTGAGTGACCACTGAGTGACCACTGAGTGACCCTGAGTGTCCCTGAGCGACCACTGAGTTACCCTGAGTGACCCTGAGTGACCACTGAGTGACCACTGAGTGACCGTGAGTGACCCTGAGTGACCACTGAGTGACCACTGAGTGACCACTGAGTGACCCTGAGTGACCGTGAGTGACCACTGAGTGACCCTGAGAGACAACTGAGTGACCCTGCGTGACCGCGAGTGACCCCTGAGTGACCACTGAGTGACCGTGAGTGACCGTGAGTGACCCTGAGTGACCACTGAGTGACCACTGAGTGACCACTGAGAGACCCAGAGTGACCGTGAGTGACCACTGAGTGACCACTGAGTGACCCTGAGTGACCCTGAGTGACCACTGAGTGACCACTGAGTGACCCTGAGTGACCCTGAGTGACCCAGAGTGACCGTGAGTGACCGTGAGTGACCACTGAGTGACCACTGAGTGACCCTGAGTGACCCTGAGTGACAACTGAGTGACCACTGAGTGACCGTGAGTGACCACTGAGTGACCACTGAGTGACCCTGAGTGACCCTGAGTGACCCTGAGTGACCACTGAGTGACCACTGAGTGACCGTGAGTGACCCTGAGTGACCACTGAGTGACCACTGAGTGACCACTGAGTGACCGCTGAGTGACCCTGAGTGACCACTGAGTGACCCTGAGGGACAACAGAGTGACCACTGAGTGACCCTGAGTGACCGTGAGTGACCCTGAGTGACCACTGAGTGACCGTGAGTGACCCTGAGTGACCGTGAGTGACCCTGAGTGACCACTGAGTGACCCTGATTGACCACTGAGTGACGCTGAGTGACCCTGAGTGACCCTGAGTGACCCTGAGTGACCGTGAGTGACCCTGAGTGACCACTGAGTGACCACTGAGTGACCGTGAGTGACCGTGAGTGACCCTGAGTGACCCTGAGTGACCCCTGAGTGACCCTGAGTGACCCTGAGTGACCGTGAGTGACCCTGAGTGACCACTGAGTGACCACTGAGTGACCGTGAGTGACCGTGAGTGACCCTGAGTGACCGTGAGTGACCGTGAGTGACCGTGAGTGACCACTGAGTGACCGCTGAGTGACCCTGAGGGACCACTGAGTGACCGTGAGTGACCGTGAGTGACCACTGAGTGACCACTGAGTGACCCTGAGTGACCCTGAGTGACCACTGAGTGACCGTGAGTGACCTTGAGTGACCGTGAGTGACCACTGAGTGACCTTGAGTGACCCTGAGTGACCACTGAGTGACCGTGAGTGACCGTGACCGTGAGTGACCACTGAGTGACCCTGAGTGACCACTGAGTGACCCTGAGTGACCGTGAGTGACCACTGAGTGACCACTGAGTGACCCTGAGTGACCCTGAGTGACCACTGAGTGACCACTGAGAGACCCTGAGTGACCCTGAGTGACCCTGAGTGACCACTGAGTGACCGTGAGTGACCGTGAGTGACCCTGAGTGACCGTGAGTGACCGTGAGTGACCGTGAGTGACCACTGAGTGACCACTGAGTGACCCTGAGTGACCACTGAGTGACCGCGAGTGACCGTGAGTGACCACTGAGTGACCACTGAGTGACCCTGAGGGACCACTGAGTGACCCTGAGTGACCCTGAGTGACCACTGAGTGACCCTGAGTGACCCCTGAGTGACCCTGAGTGACCCTGAGTGACCACTGAGTGACCGTGAGAGACCGTGACCGTGAGTGACCACTGAGTGACCCTGAGTGACCACTGAGTGACCCTGAGTGACCGTGAGTGACCACTGAGTGACCACTGAGTGACCCTGAGTGACCCTGAGTGACAACTGAGTGACCACTGAGTGACCCTGAGTGACCCTGAGTGACCACTGAGTGACCCAGAGTGACCCAGAGTGACCGTGAGTGACCACTGAGTGACCACTGAGTGACCCTGAGTGACCCTGAGTGACCCAGAGTGACCGTGAGTGACCGTGAGTGACCACTGAGTGACCACTGAGTGACCCCTGAGTGACCCTGAGTGACCCAGAGTGACCGTGAGTGACCGTGAGTGACCGTGAGTGACCACTGAGTGACCCTGAGTGACCCTGAGTGACAACTGAGTGACCACTGAGTGACCGTGAGTGACCACTGAGTGACCACTGAGTGACCCTGAGTGACCCTGAGCGACCCTGAGTGACAACTGAGTGACCACTGAGTGACCGTGAGTGACCGTGAGTGACCCTGAGTGACCACTGAGTGACCACTGAGTGACCACTGAGTGACCCTGAGTGACCACTGAGTGACCTTGAGGGACCACAGAGTGACCACTGAGTGACCCTGAGTGACCGTGAGTGACCCTGAGTGACCCCTGAGTGACCCTGAGTGACCCTGAGTGACCACTGAGTGACCACTGAGTGACCCTGAGTGACCCCTGAGTGACCCTGAGTGACCCTGAGTGACCACTGAGTGACCGTGAGTGACCCTGAGTGACCCTGAGTGACCGTGAGTGACCACTGAGTGACCGTGAGTGACCACTGAGTGACCACTGAGTGACCGTGAGTTACCGTGAGTGACCCTGAGTGACCGTGAGTGACCGTGAGTGACCGTGAGTGACCACTGAGTGACCACTGAGTGACCCGTAGGGACCACTGAGCGACTGTGAGTGACCCTGAGTGACCCGCAGTGACCACTGAGTGACCGTGAGTGACCGTGAGTGACCGTGAGTGACCACTGAGTGACCCAGAGTGACCCTGAGGGACCACAGAGTGACCACTGAGTGACACTGAGTGACCGTGAGTGACCCTGAGTGACCTTGAGTGACCGTGAGTGACCGTGAGTGACCCTGAGTGACCACTGAGTGACCGTGAGTGACCCTGAGTGACCCTGAGTGACCGTGAGTGACCGTGAGTGACCACTGAGTGACCACTGAGTGACCACTGAGTGACCACAGAGTGACCCTGAGTGACCACTGAGTGACCCTGAGTGACCCTGAGTGACCACTGAGTGACCGTGAGTGACCCTGAGTGACCGTGAGTGACCCTCAGTGACCCTGAGTGACCACTGAGTGACCGTAAGTGACCGTGAGTGACCCTGAGTGACCACTGAGTGACCCTGAGTGACCCTGAGTGACCGTGAGTGACCACTGAGTGACCACTGAGTGACCCTGAGTGACCCTGAGTGACCACTGAGTGACTGTGAGTGACCCTGAGTGACCACTGAGTGACCACTGAGTGACCACTGAGTGACCACTGAGTGACCCTGAGTGACCCTGAGTGACCACTGAGTGACCACTGAGTGACCGTGAGTGACCGTGCGTGACCCTGAGTGACCGTGAGTGACCGTGAGTGACCACTGAGTGACCACTGAGTGACCCTGAGGGACCACTGAGTGACCACTTAGTGACCCTGAGTGACCCGAAGTGACCACTGAGTGACCGTGAGTGACCGTGAGTGACCGTGAGTGACCACTGAGTGACCACTGAGTGACCCTGAGGGACCACAGAGTGACCACTGAGTGACACTGAGTGACCGTGAGTGACCCTGAGTGACCCTGAGGGACCACTGAGTGACCACTGAGTGACCGTGAGTGACCCTGAGTGACCGTGAGTGACCCTGAGTGACCCTGAGTGACCACTGAGTGACCGTAAGTGACCGTGAGTGACCCTGAGTGACCACTGAGTGACCCTGAGTGACCCTGAGTGACCGTGAGTGACCACTGAGTGACCACTGAGTGACCCTGAGTGACCCTGAGTGACCACTGAGTGACCGTGAGTGACCCTGAGTGACCACTGAGTGACCACTGAGTGACCACTGAGTGACCACTGAGTGACCCTGAGTGTCCCTGAGCGACCACTGAGTTACCCTGAGTGACCCTGAGTGACCACTGAGTGACCACTGAGTGACCGTGAGTGACCCTGAGTGACCACTGAGTGACCACTGAGTGACCACTGAGTGACCCTGAGTGTCCCTGAGTGACCCTGAGTGACCCTGAGTGACCGTGAGTGACCCTGAGTGACCCTGAGTGACCGTGAGTGACCACAGAGTGACCACTGAGTGACCCTGAGTGACCCTGAGTGACCGCGAGTGACCCCTGAGTGACCACTGAGTGACCGTGAGTGACCGTGAGTGACCACTTAGTGACCGTGAGTGACCGTGAGTGACCCTGAGTGACCACTGAGTGACCACTGAGTGACCCTGAGGGACCACTGAGTGACCCTGAGTGACCACTGAGTGACCGTGAGTGACCATGAGTGACACTGAGTGACCACTGAGTGACCACTGAGTGACCCTGAGGGACCCCTGAGTGACCCTGAGTGACCCCTGAGTGACCTTGAGTGACCCTGAGTGACCACTGAGTGACCCTGAGTGACCCTGAGTGACCCTGAGTGACCACTGAGTGACCGTGAGTGACCCTGAGTGACCCTGAGTGACCGTGAGTGACCACTGAGTGACCACTGAGTGACCCTGAGTGACCCTGAGTGACCACTGAGTGACCACTGAGAGACCCAGAGTGACCCAGAGTGACCGTGAGTGACCACTGAGTGACCACTGAGTGACCCTGAGTGACCCTGAGTGACCCAGAGTGACAGTGAGTGACCGTGAGTGACCACTGAGTGACCACTGAGTGACCCTGAGTGACCCTGAGTGACAACTGAGTGACCACTGAGTGACCGTGAGTGACCACTGAGTGACCACTGAGTGACCGTGAGTGACCCTGAGTGACCACTGAGTGACCACTGAGTGACCACTGAGTGACCCTGAGTGACCCTGAGTGACCCTGAGTGAGAACTGAGTGACCACAGAGTGACCCTGAGTGACCACTGAGTGACCGTGAGTGACCGTGAGTGACCACTGAGTGACCACTGAGTGACCACTGAGTGACCCAGAGTGACCCTGAGTGACCGTGAGTGACCCTGAGTGACCACTGAGTGACGCTGAGTGACCGTGAGTGACCGTGAGTGACCCTGAGTGACCACTGAGTGACCACTGAGTGACCCTGAGTGACCCTGAGTGACCCCTGAGTGACCCTGAGTGACCGTGAGTGACCCTGAGTGACCCTGAGTGACCCTGAGTGACCGTGAGTGACCCTGAGTGACCGTGAGTGACCGTGAGTGACCGTGAGTGACCACTGAGTGACCACTGAGTGACCCTGAGGGACCACTGAGTGACCGTGAGTGACCCTGAGTGACCACTGAGTGACCACTGAGTGACCCTGAGTGACCCTGAGTGACCACTGAGTGACCGTGAGTGACCGTGAGTGACCGTGAGTGACCACTGAGTGACCTTGAGTGACCCTGAGTGACCACTGTGTGACCGTGAGTGACCGTGACCGTGAGTGACCACTGAGTGACCCTGAGTGACCACTGAGTGACCCTGAGTGACCGTGAGTGACCACTGAGTGACCACTGAGTGACCCTGAGTGACCCTGAGTGACCACTGAGTGACCACTGAGAGACCCTGAGTGACCCTGAGTGACCCTGAGTGACCACTGAGTGACCCAGAGTGACCCAGAGTGACCGTGAGTGACCACTGAGTGACCACTGAGTGACCCTGTGTGACCCTGAGTGACCACTGAGTGACCACTGAGTGACCCTGAGTGACCCTGAGTGACAACTGAGTGACAACTGAGTGACCCTGAGTGACCACTGAGTGACCACTGAGTGACAACTGAGTGACCACTGAGTGACCACTGAGTGACCACTGAGTGACCCTGAGTGACCCTGAGTGACCCTGAGTGACCACTGAGTGACCACTGAGTGACCGTGAGTGACCCTGAGTGACCACTGAGTGACCACTGAGTGACCACTGAGTGACCGCTGAGTGACCCTGAGTGACCCTGAGTGACCGTGAGTGACCACTGAGTGACCACTGAGTGACCCTGAGTGACCCTGAGTGACCACTGAGTGACCACTGAGAGACCCTGAGTGACCCTGAGTGACCCTGAGTGACCACTGAGTGACCCAGAGTGACCCAGAGTGACCGTGAGTGACCACTGAGTGACCACTGAGTGACCCTGTGTGACCCTGAGTGACCACTGAGTGACCACTGAGTGACCCTGAGTGACCCTGAGTGACAACTGAGTGACCACTGAGTGACCGTGAGTGACCACTGAGTGACCACTGAGTGACCCTGAGTGACCCTGAGTGACCCTGAGTGACCACTGAGTGACCACTGAGTGACCGTGAGTGACCCTGAGTGACCACTGAGTGACCACTGAGTGACCACTGAGTGACCGCTGAGTGACCCTGAGTGACCACTGAGTGACCCTGAGTGACCGTGAGTGACCCTGAGTGACCACTGAGTGACCCTGAGTGACCCTGAGTGACCCTGAGTGAGAACTGAGTGACCACAGAGTGACCCTGAGTGACCACTGAGTGACCGTGAGTGACCGTGAGTGACCACTGAGTGACCCTGAGTGACCGTGAGTGACCGTGAGTGACCCTGAGTGACCCTGAGTGACCGTGAGTGACCACTGAGTGACCACTGAGTGACCCTGAGTGACCCTGAGTGACCCTGAGTGACCACTGAGTGACCACTGAGTGACCCTGAGTGACCGTGAGTGACCATGAGTGACCCTGAGTGACCACTGAGTGACCACTGAGTGACCACTGAGTGACCGTGAGTGACCACTGAGTGACCCAGAGTGACCCAGAGTGACCGTGAGTGACCCTGAGTGACCCTGAGTGACCACTGAGTGACCGTAAGTGACCCTGAGGGACCACTGAGTGACCACTGAGTGACCACTGACTAACCCTGAGTGTCCCTGAGTGACCCTGAGTGACCACTGAATGACCACTGAGTGTCCCTGAGTGACCCTGAGTGACCCTGAGTGACCACTGAGTGACCCTGAGTGACCGTGAGTGACCCTGAGTGACCCTGAGTGACCCTGAGTGACCGTGAGTGACCCTGAGGGACCCCTGAGTGACCACTGAGTGACCACTGAGTGACCACTGAGTGACCCTGAGTGACCGCGAGTGACCCCTGAGTGACCACTGAGTGACCACTGAGTGACCCTGAGTGACCCTGAGTGACCACTGAGTGACCACTGAGTGACCGTTAGTGACCGTGAGTGACCCCTGAGTGACCCTGAGTGACCGTGAGTGACCCTGAGTGACCCTGAGTGACCCAGAGTGACCCAGAGTGACCGTGAGTGACCCTGAGTGACCACTGAGTGACCACTGAGTGACCGTGAGTGACCCTGAGGGACCCCTGAGTGACCACTGAGTGACCACTGAGTGACCACTGAGTGACTGAGTGACCCTGAGTGACCCTGAGTGACCACTGAGTGACCACTGAGTGACGCCTGAGTGACCCTGAGTGACCACTGAGTGACCACTGAGTGACCCTGAGTTACCCTGAGTGACCACTGAGTGACCACTGAGTGACCGTGAGTGACCGTGAGTGACCACTGAGTGACCACTGAGTGACCACTGAGTGACCCTGAGGGACCACTGAGTGACCACTGAGTGACCGTGAGTGACCCAGAGTGACCCTGAGTGACCCTGAGGGACCACAGAGTGACCACTGAGTGACCACTGAGTGACCTTGAGTGACCCTGAGTGACCGTGAGTGACCCTGAGTGACCCTGAGTGACCCCTGAGTGACCGTAAGTGACCGTGAGTGACCCTGAGTGACCACTGAGTGACCCTGAGTGACCCTGAGTGACCGTGAGTGACCACTGAGTGACCACTGAGTGACCCTGAGTGACCACTGAGTGACCGTGAGTGACCACTGAGTGACCACTGAGTGACCGTGAGTGACCCTGAGTGACCACTGAGTGACCACTGAGTGACCACTGAGTGACCACTGAGTGACCCTGAGTGTCCCTGAGCGACCACTGAGTTACCCTGAGTGACCCTGAGTGACCACTGAGTGACCACTGATTGACCGTGAGTGACCCTGAGTGACCACTGAGTGACCACTGAGTGACCACTGAGTGACCCTGAGTGTCCCTGAGTGACCCTGAGTGACCCTGAGTGACCACTGAGTGACCCTGAGTGACCGCGAGTGACCCCTGAGTGACCACTGAGTGACCGTGAGTGACCGTGAGTGACCACTTAGTGACCGTGAGTGACCGTGAGTGACCCTGAGTGACCACTGAGTGACCACTGAGTGACCCTGAGGGACCACTGAGTGACCCTGAGTGACCACTGAGTGACTGTGAGTGACCATGAGTGACCCTGAGTGACC
Source organism: Melozone crissalis (assembly GCF_028551555.1). Classification (NCBI taxonomy): domain Eukaryota; kingdom Metazoa; phylum Chordata; class Aves; order Passeriformes; family Passerellidae; genus Melozone; species Melozone crissalis. The sequence continues at coordinate 100,432 of NW_026535919.1, read as the reverse complement.
ACTGAGTGACCACTGAGTGACCCTGAGGGACCCCTGAGTGACCCTGAGTGACCCCTGAGTGACCTTGAGTGACCCTGAGTGACCACTGAGTGACCCTGAGTGACCCTGAGTGACCCTGAGTGACCACTGAGTGACCATGAGTGACCCTGAGTGACCCTGAGTGACCGTGAGTGACCACTGAGTGACCACTGAGTGACCCTGAGTGACCCTGAGTGACCACTGAGTGACCACTGAGAGACCCAGAGTGACCCAGAGTGACCGTGAGTGACCACTGAGTGACCACTGAGTGACCCTGAGTGACCCTGAGTGACCCAGAGTGACCGTGAGTGACCGTGAGTGACCACTGAGTGACCAATGAGTGACCCTGAGTGACCCTGAGTGACAACTGAGTGACCACTGAGTGACCGTGAGTGACCACTGAGTGACCACTGAGTGACCCTGAGTGACCACTGAGTGACCGTGAGTGACCGTGAGTTACCACTGAGTGACCACTGAGTGACCACTGAGTGACCCAGAGTGACCCTGAGTGACCCTGAGTGACCGTGAGTGACCCTGAGTGACCACTGAGTGACCGTGAGTGACCCTGAGTGACCCTGAGTGACCGTGAGTGACCGTGAGTGACCCTGAGTGACCGTAAGTGACCGTGAGTGACCGTGAGTGACCACTGAGTGACCACTGAGTGACCCTGAGGGACCACTGAGTGACCGTGAGTGACCCTGAGTGACCACTGAGTGACCACTGAGTGACCCTGAGTGACCCTGAGTGACCACTGAGTGACCGTGAGTGACCGTGAGTGACCGTGAGTGACCACTGAGTGACCTTGAGTGACCCTGAGTGACCACTGAGTGACCGTGAGTGACCGTGACCGTGAGTGACCACTGAGTGACCCTGAGTGACCACTGAGTGACCCTGAGTGACCGTGAGTGACCACTGAGTGACCACTGAGTGACCCTGAGTGACCCTGAGTGACCACTGAGTGACCACTGAGAGACCCTGAGTGACCCTGAGTGACCCTGAGTGACCACTGAGTGACCCAGAGTGACCCAGAGTGACCGTGAGTGACCACTGAGTGACCTCTGAGTGACCCTGTGTGACCCTGAGTGACCACTGAGTGACCACTGAGTGACCCTGAGTGACCCTGAGTGACAACTGAGTGACCACTGAGTGACCGTGAGTGACCACTGAGTGACCACTGAGTGACCCTGAGTGACCCTGAGTGACCCTGAGTGACCCTGAGTGACCACTGAGTGACCACTGAGTGACCCTGAGTGACCCTGAGTGACAACTGAGTGACCACTGAGTGACCGTGAGTGACCACTGAGTGACCACTGAGTGACCCTGAGTGACTCTGAGTGACCCTGAGTGACCACTGAGTGACCACTGAGTGACCACTGAGTGACCGCTGAGTGACCCTGAGTGACCACTGAGTGACCCTGAGTGACCCTGAGTGACCCTGAGTGACCCTGAGTGAGAACTGAGTGACCACAGAGTGACCCTGAGTGACCACTGAGTGACCGTGAGTGACCGTGAGTGACCACTGAGTGACCCTGAGTGACCGTGAGTGACCGTGAGTGACCCTGAGTGACCCTGAGTGACCGTGAGTGACCACTGAGTGACCACTGAGTGACCCTGAGTGACCCTGAGTGACCCTGAGTGACCACTGAGTGACCACTGAGTGACCCTGAGTGACCGTGAGTGACCATGAGTGACCCTGAGTGACCACTGAGTGACCACTGAGTGACCACTGAGTGACCGTGAGTGACCACTGAGTGACCCAGAGTGACCCAGAGTGACCGTGAGTGACCCTGAGTGACCCTGAGTGACCACTGAGTGACCGTAAGTGACCCTGAGGGACCACTGAGTGACCACTGAGTGACCACTGAGTAACCCTGAGTGACCCTGAGTGACCACTGAATGACCACTGAGTGTCCCTGAGTGACCCTGAGTGACCCTGAGTGACCACTGAGTGACCCTGAGTGACCGTGAGTGACCCTGAGTGACCCTGAGTGACCCTGAGTGACCGTGAGTGACCCTGAGGGACCCCTGAGTGACCACTGAGTGACCACTGAGTGACCACTGAGTGACCCTGAGTGACCGCGAGTGACCCCTGAGTGACCACTGAGTGACCACTGAGTGACCCTGAGTGACCCTGAGTGACCACTGAGTGACCACTGAGTGACCGTTAGTGACCGTGAGTGACCCCTGAGTGACCCTGAGTGACCGTGAGTGACCCTGAGTGACCCTGAGTGACCCAGAGTGACCCAGAGTGACCGTGAGTGACCCTGAGTGACCACTGAGTGACCACTGAGTGACCGTGAGTGACCCTGAGGGACCCCTGAGTGACCACTGAGTGACCACTGAGTGACCGTGAGTGACCCTGAGTGACCACTGAGTGACCACTGAGTGACGCCTGAGTGACCCTGAGTGACCACTGAGTGACCACTGAGTGACTGAGTGACCCTGAGTGACCCTGAGTGACCACTGAGTGACCACTGAGTGACGCCTGAGTGACCCTGAGTGACCACTGAGTGACCACTGAGTGACCCTGAGTTACCCTGAGTGACCACTGAGTGACCACTGAGTGACCGTGAGTGACCGTGAGTGACCACTGAGTGACCACTGAGTGACCACTGAGTGACCCTGAGTGACCGTGAGTGACCCAGAGTGACCCTGAGTGACCCTGAGTGACCCTGAGGGACCACTGAGTGACCACTGAGTGACCGTGAGTGACCCTGAGTGACCCTGAGTGACCGTGAGTGACCACTGAGTGACCCAGAGTGACCGTGAGTGACCCTGAGTGACCCTGAGTGACCCTGAGTGACCCTGAGTGCCCACTGAGTGACCCTGAGGGACCACTGAGTGACCCTGAGTGACCCTGAGTGACCACTGAGTGACCACTGAGTGACCCTGAGTGACCCTGAGTGACCGTGAGTGACCACTGAGTGACCACTGAGTGACCCTGAGTGACCCTGAGTGACCACTGAGTGACCGTGAGTGACCCTGAGTGACCACTGAGTGACCACTGAGTGACCACTGAGTGACCCTGAGTGTCCCTGAGTGACCACTGAGTTACACTGAGTGACCCTGAGTGACCACTGAGTGACCACTGAGTGACCGTGAGTGACCCTGAGTGACCACTGAGTGACCACTGAGTGACCACTGAGTGACCCAGAGTGACCACTGAGTGACCCTGAGTGACCACTGAGTGACCGCGAGTGACCGTGAGTGACCACTGAGTGACCACTGAGTGACCCTGAGGGACCACTGAGTGACCCTGAGTGACCCCTGAGTGACCCTGAGTGACCCTGAGTGACCACTGAGTGACCGTGAGTGACCGTGACCGTGAGTGACCACTGAGTGACCCTGAGTGACCACTGAGTGACCCTGAGTGACCGTGAGTGACCACTGAGTGACCACTGAGTGACCCTGAGTGACCACTGAGTGACCACTGAGTGACCACTGAGAGACCCTGAGTGACCCTGAGTGACCCTGAGTGACCACTGAGTGACCCAGAGTCACCGTGAGTGACCGTGAGTGACCACTGAGTGACCACTGAGTGACCCTGAGTGACCGTGAGTGACCACTGAGTGACCACTGAGTGACCCTGAGTGACCCTGAGTGACCCAGAGTGACCGTGAGTGACCGTGAGTGACCACTGAGTGACCACTGAGTGACCCTGAGTGACCCTGAGTGACAACTGAGTGACCACTGAGTGACCGTGAGTGACAAATGAGTGACCACTGAGTGACCCTGAGTGACCCTGAGTGACCCTGAGTGACAACTGAGTGACCACTGAGTGACCACTGAGTGACCCTGAGTGACCACTGAGTGACCACAGAGTGACCCTGAGTGACCACTGAGTGACCGTGAGTGACCGTGAGTGACCGTGAGTGACCACTGAGTGACCACTGAGTGACCCTGAGTGACCCTGAGTGACCCCTGAGTGACCCTGAGTGACCCTGAGTGACCGTGAGTGACCACTGAGTGACCACTGAGTGACCCTGAGTGACCCTGAGTGACCACTGAGTGACCACTGAGAGACCCTGAGTGACCCTGAGTGACCCTGAGTGACCACTGAGTGACCCAGAGTGACCACTGAGTGACCGTGAGTGACCACTGAGTGACCTTGAGTGACCCTGAGTGACCACTGAGTGACCGTGAGTGACCGTGAGTGACCGTGAGTGACCACTGAGTGACCACTGAGTGACCCTGAGTGACCCTGAGTGACCACTGAGTGACCACTGAGTGACCGTGAGTGACCCTGAGTGACCACTGAGTGACCACTGAGTGACCACTGAGTGACCGCTGAGTGACCCTGAGTGACCACTGAGTGACCACTGAGTGACCCTGAGTGACCCTGAGTGACCGTGAGTGACCACTGAGTGACAACTGAGTGACCCTGAGTGACCCTGAGTGACCACTGAGTGACCACTGAGAGACCCTGAGTGACCCTGAGTGACCCTGAGTGACCACTGAGTGACCCAGAGTGACCCAGAGTGACCGTGAGTGACCACTGAGTGACCACTGAGTGACCCTGTGTGACCCTGAGTGACCACTGAGTGACCACTGAGTGACCGTGAGTGACCACTGAGTGACCACTGAGTGACCCTGAGTGACCCTGAGTGACCCTGAGTGACCACTGAGTGACCACTGAGTGACCGTGAGTGACCCTGAGTGACCACTGAGTGACCACTGAGTGACCACTGAGTGACCGCTGAGTGACCCTGAGTGACCACTGAGTGACCCTGAGTGACCGTGAGTGACCACTGAGTGACAACTGAGTGACCCTGAGTGACCCTGAGTGACCACTGAGTGACCACTGAGAGACCCTGAGTGACCCTGAGTGACCCTGAGTGACCACTGAGTGACCCAGAGTGACCCAGAGTGACCGTGAGTGACCACTGAGTGACCGTGAGTGACCACTGAGTGACCGCTGAGTGACCCTGAGTGACCACTGAGTGACCCTGAGTGACCCTGAGTGACCCTGAGTGACCCTGAGTGAGAACTGAGTGACCACAGAGTGACCCTGAGTGACCACTGAGTGACCGTGAGTGACCGTGAGTGACCACTGAGTGACCCTGAGTGACCGTGAGTGACCGTGAGTGACCCTGAGTGACCCTGAGTGACCGTGAGTGACCACTGAGTGACCACTGAGTGACCCTGAGTGACCCTGAGTGACCCTGAGTGACCACTGAGTGACCACTGAGTGACCCTGAGTGACCCTGAGTGACCATGAGTGACCCTGAGTGACCACTGAGTGACCACTGAGTGACCACTGAGTGACCGTGAGTGACCACTGAGTGACCCAGAGTGACCCAGAGTGACCGTGAGTGACCCTGAGTGACCCTGAGTGACCACTGAGTGACCGTAAGTGACCCTGAGGGACCACTGAGTGACCACTGAGTGACCACTGAGTAACCCTGAGTGTCCCTGAGTGACCCTGAGTGACCACTGAATGACCACTGAGTGTCCCTGAGTGACCCTGAGTGACCCTGAGTGACCACTGAGTGACCCTGAGTGACCGTGAGTGACCCTGAGTGACCCTGAGTGACCCTGAGTGACCGTGAGTGACCCTGAGGGACCCCTGAGTGACCACTGAGTGACCACTGAGTGACCACTGAGTGACCCTGAGTGACCGCGAGTGACCCCTGAGTGACCACTGAGTGACCACTGAGTGACCCTGAGTGACCCTGAGTGACCACTGAGTGACCACTGAGTGACCGTTAGTGACCGTGAGTGACCCCTGAGTGACCCTGAGTGACCGTGAGTGACCCTGAGTGACCCTGAGTGACCCAGAGTGACCCAGAGTGACCGTGAGTGACCCTGAGTGACCACTGAGTGACCGTGAGTGACCCTGAGTGACCCTGAGTGACCAATGAGTGACCCTGAGTGACCCAGAGTGACCGTGAGTGACCCCTGAGTGACCACTGAGTGACCGTGAGTGACCCTGAGGGACCCCTGAGTGACCACTGAGTGACCACTGAGTGACCACTGAGTGACTGAGTGACCCTGAGTGACCCTGAGTGACCACTGAGTGACCCTGAGTTACCCTGAGTGACCACTGAGTGACCACTGAGTGACCCTGAGTGACCGTGAGTGACCCTGAGTGACCCTGAGTGACCCTGAGGGACCACTGAGTGACCACTGAGTGACCCTGAGTGACCCTGAGTGACCACTGAGTGACCCTGAGTGACCGTGAGTGACCCTGAGTGACCACTGAGTGACCCTGAGTGACCCTGAGTGACCGTGAGTGACCACTGAGTGACCACTGAGTGACCCTGAGTGACCCTGAGTGACCACTGAGTGACCACTGAGTGACCACTGAGTGACCCTGAGTGTCCCTGAGTGACCACTGAGTTACACTGAGTGACCCTGAGTGACCACTGAGTGACCACTGAGTGACGCCTGAGTGACCCTGAGTGACCACTGAGTGACCACTGAGTGACCACTGAGTGACCCTGAGTGTCCCTGAGTGACCCTGAGTGACCCTGAGTGACCACTGAGTGACCCTGAGTGACCGCGAGTGACCCCTGAGTGACCACTGAGTGACCGTGAGTGACCGTGAGTGACCACTTAGTGACCGTGAGTGACCGTGAGTGACCCTGAGTGACCACTGAGTGACAACTGAGTGACCCTGAGTGACCACTGAGTGACCGCGAGTGACCGTGAGTGACCACTGAGTGACCACTGAGTGACCCTGAGTGACCACTGAGTGACCCTGAGTGACCCTGAGTGACCCTGAGTGACCACTGAGTGACCCTGAGTGACCCCTGAGTGACCCTGAGTGACCCTGAGTGACCACTGAGTGACCGTGAGTGACCGTGACCGTGAGTGACCACTGAGTGACCCTGAGTGACCACTGAGTGACCCTGAGTGACCGTGAGTGACCACTGAGTGACCACTGAGTGACCCTGAGTGACCCTGAGTGACCACTGAGTGACCACTGAGAGACCCTGAGTGACCCTGAGTGACCCTGAGTGACCACTGAGTGACCCAGAGTGACCGTGAGTGACCGTGAGTGACCACTGAGTGACCACTGAGTGACCCTGAGTAACCCTGAGTGACCACTGAGTGACCACTGAGTGACCCTGAGTGACCCTGAGTGACCCAGAGTGACCCTGAGTGACCCCTGAGTGACCCTGAGTGACCCTGAGTGACCCAGAGTGACCCTGAGTGACCCTGAGTGACAACTGAGTGACCACTGAGTGACCACTGAGTGACCCTGAGTGACCACTGAGTGACCTTGAGGGACCACAGAGTGACCACTGAGTGACCCTGAGTGACCGTGAGTGACCCTGAGTGACCACTGAGTGACCCTGAGTGACCCTGAGTGACCCTGAGTGACCGTGAGTGACCCTGAGTGACCACTGAGTGACCCTGAGTGACCCTGAGTGACCACTGAGTGACCGTGAGTGACCGTGAGTGACCGTGAGTGACCACTGAGTGACCGTGAGTGACCCTGAGTGACCCTGAGTGACCCTGAGTGACCCTGAGTGACCGTGAGTGACCACTGAGTGACCACTGAGTGACCCTGAGTGACCCTGAGTGACCGTGAGTGACCCTGAGTGACCCTGAGTGACCACTGAGTGACCGTGAGTGACCCTGAGTGACCCTGAGTGACCGTGAGTGACCACTGAGTGACCGTGAGTGACCACTGAGTGACCACTGAGTGACCACTGAGTGACCGTGAGTGACCCTGAGTGACCGTGAGTGACCGTGAGTGACCGTGAGTGACCCTGAGTGACCACTGAGTGACCCTGAGTGACCCTGAGTGACCGTGAGTGACCACTGAGTGACCACTGAGTGACCCTGAGTGACCCTGAGTGACCACTGAGTGACCGTGAGTGACCCTGAGTGACCACTGAGTGACCACTGAGTGACCACTGAGTGACCCTGAGTGTCCCTGAGTGACCACTGAGTTACACTGAGTGACCCTGAGTGACCACTGAGTGACCACTGAGGGACCGTGAGTGACCCTGAGTGACCACTGAGTGACCCTGAGTGTCCCTGAGTGACCCTGAGTGACCCTGAGTGACCACTGAGTGACCCTGAGTGACCGCGAGTGACCCCTGAGTGACCACTGAGTGACCGTGAGTGACCGTGAGTGACCACTTAGTGACCGTGAGTGACCGTGAGTGACCCTGAGTGACCACTGAGTGACCACTGAGTGACCCAGAGTGACCACTGAGTGACCCTGAGTGACCACTGAGTGACCGCGAGTGACCGTGAGTGACCACTGAGTGACCACTGAGTGACCCTGAGGGACCACTGAGTGACCCTGAGTGACCCCTGAGTGACCCTGAGTTACCCTGAGTGACCCTGAGTGACCCAGAGTGACCGTGAGTGACCGTGAGTGACCACTGAGTGACCACTGAGTGACCCTGAGTGACCCTGAGTGACAACTGAGTGACCACTGAGTGACCGTGAGTGACCACTGAGTGACCACTGAGTGACCGTGAGTGACCCTGAGTGACCACTGAGTGACCACTGAGTGACCACTGAGTGACCCTGAGTGACCCTGAGTGACCCTGAGTGAGAACTGAGTGACCACAGAGTGACCCTGAGTGACCACTGAGTGACCGTGAGTGACCGTGAGTGACCACTGAGTGACCACTGAGTGACCACTGAGTGACCCAGAGTGACCCTGAGTGACCCTGAGTGACCGTGAGTGACCCTGAGTGACCACTGAGTGACGCTGAGTGACCGTGAGTGACCGTGAGTGACCCTGAGTGACCACTGAGTGACCACTGAGTGACCCTGAGTGACCCTGAGTGACCCCTGAGTGACCCTGAGTGACCGTGAGTGACCCTGAGTGACCCTGAGTGACCCTGAGTGACCCCTGAGTGACCCTGAGTGACCCTGAGTGACCGTGAGTGACCGTGAGTGACCCTGAGTGACCGTGAGTGACCGTGAGTGACCGTGAGTGACCACTGAGTGACCACTGAGTGACCCTGAGGGACCACTGAGTGACCGTGAGTGACCCTGAGTGACCACTGAGTGACCACTGAGTGACCCTGAGTGACCCTGAGTGACCACTGAGTGACCGTGAGTGACCGTGAGTGACCGTGAGTGACCACTGAGTGACCTTGAGTGACCCTGAGTGACCACTGTGTGACCGTGAGTGACCGTGACCGTGAGTGACCACTGAGTGACCCTGAGTGACCACTGAGTGACCCTGAGTGACCGTGAGTGACCACTGAGTGACCACTGAGTGACCCTGAGTGACCCTGAGTGACCACTGAGTGACCACTGAGAGACCCTGAGTGACCCTGAGTGACCCTGAGTGACCACTGAGTGACCCAGAGTGACCCAGAGTGACCGTGAGTGACCACTGAGTGACCACTGAGTGACCCTGTGTGACCCTGAGTGACCACTGAGTGACCACTGAGTGACCCTGAGTGACCCTGAGTGACAACTGAGTGACCACTGAGTGACCGTGAGTGACCACTGAGTGACCACTGAGTGACCCTGAGTGACCCTGAGTGACCCTGAGTGACCACTGAGTGACCACTGAGTGACCGTGAGTGACCCTGAGTGACCACTGAGTGACCACTGAGTGACCACTGAGTGACCGCTGAGTGACCCTGAGTGACCACTGAGTGACCCTGAGTGACCGTGAGTGACCCTGAGTGACCACTGAGTGACCCTGAGTGACCCTGAGTGACCCTGAGTGACCCTGAGTGAGAACTGAGTGACCACAGAGTGACCCTGAGTGACCACTGAGTGACCGTGAGTGACCGTGAGTGACCACTGAGTGACCCTGAGTGACCGTGAGTGACCGTGAGTGACCCTGAGTGACCCTGAGTGACCGTGAGTGACCACTGAGTGACCACTGAGTGACCCTGAGTGACCCTGAGTGACCCTGAGTGACCACTGAGTGACCACTGAGTGACCCTGAGTGACCGTGAGTGACCATGAGTGACCCTGAGTGACCACTGAGTGACCACTGAGTGACCACTGAGTGACCGTGAGTGACCACTGAGTGACCCAGAGTGACCCAGAGTGACCGTGAGTGACCCTGAGTGACCCTGAGTGACCACTGAGTGACCGTAAGTGACCCTGAGGGACCACTGAGTGACCACTGAGTGACCACTGACTAACCCTGAGTGTCCCTGAGTGACCCTGAGTGACCACTGAATGACCACTGAGTGTCCCTGAGTGACCCTGAGTGACCCTGAGTGACCACTGAGTGACCCTGAGTGACCGTGAGTGACCCTGAGTGACCCTGAGTGACCCTGAGTGACCGTGAGTGACCCTGAGGGACCCCTGAGTGACCACTGAGTGACCACTGAGTGACCACTGAGTGACCCTGAGTGACCGCGAGTGACCCCTGAGTGACCACTGAGTGACCACTGAGTGACCCTGAGTGACCCTGAGTGACCACTGAGTGACCACTGAGTGACCGTTAGTGACCGTGAGTGACCCCTGAGTGACCCTGAGTGACCGTGAGTGACCCTGAGTGACCCTGAGTGACCCAGAGTGACCCAGAGTGACCGTGAGTGACCCTGAGTGACCACTGAGTGACCACTGAGTGACCGTGAGTGACCCTGAGGGACCCCTGAGTGACCACTGAGTGACCACTGAGTGACCACTGAGTGACTGAGTGACCCTGAGTGACCCTGAGTGACCACTGAGTGACCACTGAGTGACGCCTGAGTGACCCTGAGTGACCACTGAGTGACCACTGAGTGACCCTGAGTTACCCTGAGTGACCACTGAGTGACCACTGAGTGACCGTGAGTGACCGTGAGTGACCACTGAGTGACCACTGAGTGACCACTGAGTGACCCTGAGGGACCACTGAGTGACCACTGAGTGACCGTGAGTGACCCAGAGTGACCCTGAGTGACCCTGAGGGACCACAGAGTGACCACTGAGTGACCACTGAGTGACCGTGAGTGACCCTGAGTGACCGTGAGTGACCCTGAGTGACCCTGAGTGACCCCTGAGTGACCGTAAGTGACCGTGAGTGACCCTGAGTGACCACTGAGTGACCCTGAGTGACCCTGAGTGACCGTGAGTGACCACTGAGTGACCACTGAGTGACCCTGAGTGACCACTGAGTGACCGTGAGTGACCACTGAGTGACCACTGAGTGACCGTGAGTGACCCTGAGTGACCACTGAGTGACCCTGAGTGACCGCGAGTGACCCCTGAGTGACCACTGAGTGACCGTGAGTGACCGTGAGTGACCACTTAGTGACCGTGAGTGACCGTGAGTGACCCTGAGTGACCACTGAGTGACCACTGAGTGACCCTGAGGGACCACTGAGTGACCCTGAGTGACCACTGAGTGACTGTGAGTGACCATGAGTGACCCTGAGTGACCACTGAGTGACCACTGAGTGACCCTGAGGGACCCCTGAGTGACCCTGAGTGACCCCTGAGTGACCTTGAGTGACCCTGAGTGACCACTGAGTGACCCTGAGTGACCCTGAGTGACCCTGAGTGACCACTGAGTGACCATGAGTGACCCTGAGTGACCCTGAGTGACCGTGAGTGACCACTGAGTGACCACTGAGTGACCCTGAGTGACCCTGAGTGACCACTGAGTGACCACTGAGAGACCCAGAGTGACCCAGAGTGACCGTGAGTGACCACTGAGTGACCACTGAGTGACCCTGAGTGACCCTGAGTGACCCAGAGTGACCGTGAGTGACCGTGAGTGACCACTGAGTGACCAATGAGTGACCCTGAGTGACCCTGAGTGACAACTGAGTGACCACTGAGTGACCGTGAGTGACCACTGAGTGACCACTGAGTGACCCTGAGTGACCACTGAGTGACCCTGAGTGACCACTGAGTGACCGTGAGTGACCGTGAGTTACCACTGAGTGACCACTGAGTGACCACTGAGTGACCCAGAGTGACCCTGAGTGACCCTGAGTGACCGTGAGTGACCCTGAGTGACCACTGAGTGACGCTGAGTGACCCTGAGTGACCCTGAGTGACCGTGAGTGACCGTGAGTGACCCTGAGTGACCACTGAGTGACCCCTGAGTGACCCTGAGTGACCGTGAGTGACCCTGAGTGACCCTGAGTGACCGTGAGTGACCGTGAGTGACCCTGAGTGACCGTGAGTGACCGTGAGTGACCGTGAGTGACCACTGAGTGACCACTGAGTGACCCTGAGGGACCACTGAGTGACCGTGAGTGACCCTGAGTGACCACTGAGTGACCACTGAGTGACCCTGAGTGACCCTGAGTGACCACTGAGTGACCGTGAGTGACCGTGAGTGACCGTGAGTGACCACTGAGTGACCTTGAGTGACCCTGAGTGACCACTGAGTGACCGTGAGTGACCGTGACCGTGAGTGACCACTGAGTGACCCTGAGTGACCACTGAGTGACCCTGAGTGACCGTGAGTGACCACTGAGTGACCACTGAGTGACCCTGAGTGACCCTGAGTGACCACTGAGTGACCACTGAGAGACCCTGAGTGACCCTGAGTGACCCTGAGTGACCACTGAGTGACCCAGAGTGACCCAGAGTGACCGTGAGTGACCACTGAGTGACCTCTGAGTGACCCTGTGTGACCCTGAGTGACCACTGAGTGACCACTGAGTGACCCTGAGTGACCCTGAGTGACAACTGAGTGACCACTGAGTGACCGTGAGTGACCACTGAGTGACCACTGAGTGACCCTGAGTGACCCTGAGTGACCCTGAGTGACCACTGAGTGACCACTGAGTGACCCTGAGTGACCCTGAGTGACAACTGAGTGACCACTGAGTGACCGTGAGTGACCACTGAGTGACCACTGAGTGACCCTGAGTGACTCTGAGTGACCCTGAGTGACCACTGAGTGACCACTGAGTGACCACTGAGTGACCGCTGAGTGACCCTGAGTGACCACTGAGTGACCCTGAGTGACCCTGAGTGACCCTGAGTGACCCTGAGTGAGAACTGAGTGACCACAGAGTGACCCTGAGTGACCACTGAGTGACCGTGAGTGACCGTGAGTGACCCTGAGTGACCCTGAGTGACCGTGAGTGACCACTGAGTGACCACTGAGTGACCCTGAGTGACCCTGAGTGACCCTGAGTGACCACTGAGTGACCACTGAGTGACCCTGAGTGACCGTGAGTGACCATGAGTGACCCTGAGTGACCACTGAGTGACCACTGAGTGACCACTGAGTGACCGTGAGTGACCACTGAGTGACCCAGAGTGACCCAGAGTGACCGTGAGTGACCCTGAGTGACCCTGAGTGACCACTGAGTGACCGTAAGTGACCCTGAGGGACCACTGAGTGACCACTGAGTGACCACTGAGTAACCCTGAGTGACCCTGAGTGACCACTGAATGACCACTGAGTGTCCCTGAGTGACCCTGAGTGACCCTGAGTGACCACTGAGTGACCCTGAGTGACCGTGAGTGACCCTGAGTGACCCTGAGTGACCCTGAGTGACCGTGAGTGACCCTGAGGGACCCCTGAGTGACCACTGAGTGACCACTGAGTGACCACTGAGTGACCCTGAGTGACCGCGAGTGACCCCTGAGTGACCACTGAGTGACCACTGAGTGACCCTGAGTGACCCTGAGTGACCACTGAGTGACCACTGAGTGACCGTTAGTGACCGTGAGTGACCCCTGAGTGACCCTGAGTGACCGTGAGTGACCCTGAGTGACCCTGAGTGACCCAGAGTGACCCAGAGTGACCGTGAGTGACCCTGAGTGACCACTGAGTGACCACTGAGTGACCGTGAGTGACCCTGAGGGACCCCTGAGTGACCACTGAGTGACCACTGAGTGACCGTGAGTGACCCTGAGTGACCACTGAGTGACCACTGAGTGACGCCTGAGTGACCCTGAGTGACCACTGAGTGACCACTGAGTGACTGAGTGACCCTGAGTGACCCTGAGTGACCACTGAGTGACCACTGAGTGACGCCTGAGTGACCCTGAGTGACCACTGAGTGACCACTGAGTGACCCTGAGTTACCCTGAGTGACCACTGAGTGACCACTGAGTGACCGTGAGTGACCGTGAGTGACCACTGAGTGACCACTGAGTGACCACTGAGTGACCCTGAGTGACCGTGAGTGACCCAGAGTGACCCTGAGTGACCCTGAGTGACCCTGAGGGACCACTGAGTGACCACTGAGTGACCCTGAGTGACCCTGAGGGACCACTGAGTGACCCTGAGTGACCCTGAGTGACCACTGAGTGACCACTGAGTGACCCTGAGTGACCCTGAGTGACCGTGAGTGACCACTGAGTGACCACTGAGTGACCCTGAGTGACCCTGAGTGACCACTGAGTGACCGTGAGTGACCCTGAGTGACCACTGAGTGACCACTGAGTGACCACTGAGTGACCCTGAGTGTCCCTGAGTGACCACTGAGTTACACTGAGTGACCCTGAGTGACCACTGAGTGACCACTGAGTGACCGTGAGTGACCCTGAGTGACCACTGAGTGACCACTGAGTGACCACTGAGTGACCCAGAGTGACCACTGAGTGACCCTGAGTGACCACTGAGTGACCGCGAGTGACCGTGAGTGACCACTGAGTGACCACTGAGTGACCCTGAGGGACCACTGAGTGACCCTGAGTGACCCCTGAGTGACCCTGAGTGACCCTGAGTGACCACTGAGTGACCGTGAGTGACCGTGACCGTGAGTGACCACTGAGTGACCCTGAGTGACCACTGAGTGACCCTGAGTGACCGTGAGTGACCACTGAGTGACCACTGAGTGACCCTGAGTGACCACTGAGTGACCACTGAGTGACCACTGAGAGACCCTGAGTGACCCTGAGTGACCCTGAGTGACCACTGAGTGACCCAGAGTCACCGTGAGTGACCGTGAGTGACCACTGAGTGACCACTGAGTGACCCTGAGTGACCGTGAGTGACCACTGAGTGACCACTGAGTGACCCTGAGTGACCCTGAGTGACCCAGAGTGACCGTGAGTGACCGTGAGTGACCACTGAGTGACCACTGAGTGACCCTGAGTGACCCTGAGTGACAACTGAGTGACCACTGAGTGACCGTGAGTGACAAATGAGTGACCACTGAGTGACCCTGAGTGACCCTGAGTGACCCTGAGTGACAACTGAGTGACCACTGAGTGACCACTGAGTGACCCTGAGTGACCACTGAGTGACCACAGAGTGACCCTGAGTGACCACTGAGTGACCGTGAGTGACCGTGAGTGACCGTGAGTGACCACTGAGTGACCACTGAGTGACCCTGAGTGACCCTGAGTGACCCCTGAGTGACCCTGAGTGACCCTGAGTGACCCTGAGTGACCGTGAGTGACCACTGAGTGACCACTGAGTGACCCTGAGTGACCCTGAGTGACCACTGAGTGACCACTGAGAGACCCTGAGTGACCCTGAGTGACCCTGAGTGACCACTGAGTGACCCAGAGTGACCACTGAGTGACCGTGAGTGACCACTGAGTGACCTTGAGTGACCCTGAGTGACCACTGAGTGACCGTGAGTGACCGTGAGTGACCGTGAGTGACCACTGAGTGACCACTGAGTGACCCTGAGTGACCCTGAGTGACCACTGAGTGACCACTGAGTGACCGTGAGTGACCCTGAGTGACCACTGAGTGACCACTGAGTGACCACTGAGTGACCGCTGAGTGACCCTGAGTGACCACTGAGTGACCACTGAGTGACCCTGAGTGACCCTGAGTGACCGTGAGTGACCACTGAGTGACAACTGAGTGACCCTGAGTGACCCTGAGTGACCACTGAGTGACCACTGAGAGACCCTGAGTGACCCTGAGTGACCCTGAGTGACCACTGAGTGACCCAGAGTGACCCAGAGTGACCGTGAGTGACCACTGAGTGACCACTGAGTGACCCTGTGTGACCCTGAGTGACCACTGAGTGACCACTGAGTGACCGTGAGTGACCACTGAGTGACCACTGAGTGACCCTGAGTGACCCTGAGTGACCCTGAGTGACCACTGAGTGACCACTGAGTGACCGTGAGTGACCCTGAGTGACCACTGAGTGACCACTGAGTGACCACTGAGTGACCGCTGAGTGACCCTGAGTGACCACTGAGTGACCCTGAGTGACCGTGAGTGACCACTGAGTGACAACTGAGTGACCCTGAGTGACCCTGAGTGACCACTGAGTGACCACTGAGAGACCCTGAGTGACCCTGAGTGACCCTGAGTGACCACTGAGTGACCCAGAGTGACCCAGAGTGACCGTGAGTGACCACTGAGTGACCGTGAGTGACCACTGAGTGACCGCTGAGTGACCCTGAGTGACCACTGAGTGACCCTGAGTGACCCTGAGTGACCCTGAGTGACCCTGAGTGAGAACTGAGTGACCACAGAGTGACCCTGAGTGACCACTGAGTGACCGTGAGTGACCGTGAGTGACCACTGAGTGACCCTGAGTGACCGTGAGTGACCACTGAGTGACCACTGAGTGACCCTGAGTGACCCTGAGTGACCCTGAGTGACCACTGAGTGACCACTGAGTGACCCTGAGTGACCCTGAGTGACCATGAGTGACCCTGAGTGACCACTGAGTGACCACTGAGTGACCACTGAGTGACCGTGAGTGACCACTGAGTGACCCAGAGTGACCCAGAGTGACCGTGAGTGACCCTGAGTGACCCTGAGTGACCACTGAGTGACCGTAAGTGACCCTGAGGGACCACTGAGTGACCACTGAGTGACCACTGAGTAACCCTGAGTGTCCCTGAGTGACCCTGAGTGACCACTGAATGACCACTGAGTGTCCCTGAGTGACCCTGAGTGACCCTGAGTGACCACTGAGTGACCCTGAGTGACCGTGAGTGACCCTGAGTGACCCTGAGTGACCCTGAGTGACCGTGAGTGACCCTGAGGGACCCCTGAGTGACCACTGAGTGACCACTGAGTGACCACTGAGTGACCCTGAGTGACCGCGAGTGACCCCTGAGTGACCACTGAGTGACCACTGAGTGACCCTGAGTGACCCTGAGTGACCACTGAGTGACCACTGAGTGACCGTTAGTGACCGTGAGTGACCCCTGAGTGACCCTGAGTGACCGTGAGTGACCCTGAGTGACCCTGAGTGACCCAGAGTGACCCAGAGTGACCGTGAGTGACCCTGAGTGACCACTGAGTGACCACTGAGTGACCGTGAGTGACCCTGAGGGACCCCTGAGTGACCACTGAGTGACCACTGAGTGACCACTGAGTGACTGAGTGACCACTGAGTGACCCTGAGTGACCACTGAGTGACCCTGAGTTACCCTGAGTGACCACTGAGTGACCACTGAGTGACCCTGAGTGACCGTGAGTGACCCTGAGTGACCCTGAGTGACCCTGAGGGACCACTGAGTGACCACTGAGTGACCCTGAGTGACCCTGAGTGACCACTGAGTGACCCTGAGTGACCGTGAGTGACCCTGAGTGACCACTGAGTGACCCTGAGTGACCCTGAGTGACCGTGAGTGACCACTGAGTGACCACTGAGTGACCCTGAGTGACCCTGAGTGACCACTGAGTGACCACTGAGTGACCACTGAGTGACCCTGAGTGTCCCTGAGTGACCACTGAGTTACACTGAGTGACCCTGAGTGACCACTGAGTGACCACTGAGTGACGCCTGAGTGACCCTGAGTGACCACTGAGTGACCACTGAGTGACCACTGAGTGACCCTGAGTGTCCCTGAGTGACCCTGAGTGACCCTGAGTGACCACTGAGTGACCCTGAGTGACCGCGAGTGACCCCTGAGTGACCACTGAGTGACCGTGAGTGACCGTGAGTGACCACTTAGTGACCGTGAGTGACCGTGAGTGACCCTGAGTGACCACTGAGTGACAACTGAGTGACCCTGAGTGACCACTGAGTGACCGCGAGTGACCGTGAGTGACCACTGAGTGACCACTGAGTGACCCTGAGGGACCACTGAGTGACCCTGAGTGACCCTGAGTGACCCTGAGTGACCACTGAGTGACCCTGAGTGACCCCTGAGTGACCCTGAGTGACCCTGAGTGACCACTGAGTGACCGTGAGTGACCGTGACCGTGAGTGACCACTGAGTGACCCTGAGTGACCACTGAGTGACCCTGAGTGACCGTGAGTGACCACTGAGTGACCACTGAGTGACCCTGAGTGACCCTGAGTGACCACTGAGTGACCACTGAGAGACCCTGAGTGACCCTGAGTGACCCTGAGTGACCACTGAGTGACCCAGAGTGACCGTGAGTGACCGTGAGTGACCACTGAGTGACCACTGAGTGACCCTGAGTAACCCTGAGTGACCACTGAGTGACCACTGAGTGACCCTGAGTGACCCTGAGTGACCCAGAGTGACCCTGAGTGACCACTGAGTGACCCTGAGTGACCCTGAGTGACCCAGAGTGACCGTGAGTGACCGTGAGTGACCACTGAGTGACAACTGAGTGACCACTGAGTGACCGTGAGTGACAAATGAGTGACCACTGAGTGACCCTGAGTGACCCTGAGTGACCCTGAGTGACAACTGAGTGACCACTGAGTGACCACTGAGTGACCCTGAGTGACCACTGAGTGACCTTGAGGGACCACAGAGTGACCACTGAGTGACCCTGAGTGACCGTGAGTGACCCTGAGTGACCACTGAGTGACCCTGAGTGACCCTGAGTGACCCTGAGTGACCGTGAGTGACCCTGAGTGACCACTGAGTGACCCTGAGTGACCCTGAGTGACCACTGAGTGACCGTGAGTGACCGTGAGTGACCGTGAGTGACCGTGAGTGACCACTGAGTGACCGTGAGTGACCCTGAGTGACCCTGAGTGACCGTGAGTGACCACTGAGTGACCACTGAGTGACCCTGAGTGACCCTGAGTGACCCCTGAGTGACCCTGAGTGACCCTGAGTGACCGTGAGTGACCCTGAGTGACCGTGAGTGACCACTGAGTGACCGTGAGTGACCACTGAGTGACCACTGAGTGACCACTGAGTGACCGTGAGTGACCCTGAGTGACCGTGAGTGACCGTGAGTGACCGTGAGTGACCCTGAGTGACCACTGAGTGACCCTGAGTGACCCTGAGTGACCGTGAGTGACCACTGAGTGACCACTGAGTGACCCTGAGTGACCCTGAGTGACCACTGAGTGACCGTGAGTGACCCTGAGTGACCACTGAGTGACCACTGAGTGACCACTGAGTGACCCTGAGTGTCCCTGAGTGACCACTGAGTTACACTGAGTGACCCTGAGTGACCACTGAGTGACCACTGAGTGACCGTGAGTGACCCTGAGTGACCACTGAGTGACCCTGAGTGTCCCTGAGTGACCCTGAGTGACCCTGAGTGACCACTGAGTGACCCTGAGTGACCGCGAGTGACCCCTGAGTGACCACTGAGTGACCGTGAGTGACCGTGAGTGACCACTTAGTGACCGTGAGTGACCGTGAGTGACCCTGAGTGACCACTGAGTGACCACTGAGTGACCCAGAGTGACCACTGAGTGACCCTGAGTGACCACTGAGTGACCGCGAGTGACCGTGAGTGACCACTGAGTGACCACTGAGTGACCCTGAGTGACCCCTGAGTGACCCTGAGTTACCCTGAGTGACCACTGAGTGACCGTGAGTGACCGTGACCGTGAGTGACCACTGAGTGACCCTGAGTGACCACTGAGTGACCCTGAGTGACCGTGAGTGACCACTGAGTGACCACTGAGTGACCCTGAGTGACCCTGAGTGACCACTGAGTGACCACTGAGAGACCCTGAGTGACCCTGAGTGACCCTGAGTGACCACTGAGTGACCCAGAGTGACCGTGAGTGACCGTGAGTGACCACTGAGTGACCACTGAGTGACCCTGAGTGACCCTGAGTGACCCAGAGTGACCGTGAGTGACCGTGAGTGACCACTGAGTGACCACTGAGTGACCCTGAGTGACCCTGAGTGACAACTGAGTGACCACTGAGTGACCCTGAGTGACCCTGAGTGACCCTGAGTGACAACTGAGTGACCACTGAGTGACCACTGAGTGACCCTGAGTGACCACTGAGTGACCTTGAGGGACCACAGAGTGACCACTGAGTGACCCTGAGTGACCGTGAGTGACCCTGAGTGACCACTGAGTGACCCTGAGTGACCCTGAGTGACCCTGAGTGACCGTGAGTGACCCTGAGTGACCACTGAGTGACCACAGAGTGACCCTGAGTGACCACTGAGTGACCGTGAGTGACCGTGAGTGACCACTGAGTGACCGTGAGTGACCCTGAGTGACCACTGAGTGACCCTGAGTGACCGTGAGTGACCGTGAGTGACCACTGAGTGACCACTGAGTGACCGTGAGTGACCGTGAGTGACCCTGAGTGACCACTGAGTGACCGTGAGTGACCCTGAGTGACCCTGAGTGACCGTGAGTGACCGTGAGTGACCACTGAGTGACCACTGAGTGACCACTGAGTGACCACAGAGTGACCCTGAGTGACCACTGAGTGACCCTGAGTGACCCTGAGTGACCACTGAGTGACCGTGAGTGACCCTGAGTGACCGTGAGTGACCCTGAGTGACCCTGAGTGACCACTGAGTGACCGTAAGTGACCGTGAGTGACCCTGAGTGACCACTGAGTGACCCTGAGTGACCCTGAGTGACCGTGAGTGACCACTGAGTGACCACTGAGTGACCCTGAGTGACCACTGAGTGACCACTGAGTGACCACTGAGAGACCCTGAGTGACCCTGAGTGACCCTGAGTGACCACTGAGTGACCCAGAGTGACCGTGAGTGACCGTGAGTGACCACTGAGTGACCACTGAGTGACCCTGAGTGACCCTGAGTGACCACTGAGTGACCACTGAGTGACCACTGAGTGACCCTGAGTGACCCTGAGTGACCCAGAGTGACCGTGAGTGACCGTGAGTGACCACTGAGTGACCACTGAGTGACCCTGAGTGACCCTGAGTGACCACTGAGTGACCACTGAGTGACCCTGAGTGACCCTGAGTGACCCAGAGTGACCGTGAGTGACAAATGAGTGACCACTGAGTGACCCTGAGTGACCCTGAGTGACCCTGAGTGACAACTGAGTGACCACTGAGTGACCACTGAGTGACCCTGAGTGACCACTGAGTGACCTTGAGGGACCACAGAGTGACCACTGAGTGACCCTGAGTGACCGTGAGTGACCCTGAGTGACCCTGAGTGACCACTGAGTGACCACTGAGTGACCACTGAGTGACCGCTGAGTGACCCTGAGTGACCACTGAGTGACCACTGAGTGACCCTGAGTGACCCTGAGTGACCGTGAGTGACCCTGAGTGACCGTGAGTGACCGTGAGTGACCACTGAGTGACCACTGAGTGACCCTGAGTGACCCTGAGTTGTGGAGAGGTTAGTTCAAGAATGGCTTAAAGAAAAAGGCCATGAAACATACAATTGAGAGAAAAGTAAGAGGTAAAAGTAAAAGCAGTTTCTAACAGCTCTCAGCCTTCTGATTTGTGTAAACAATTAGACTCTCTCAGGCATCATTCTATAAACAATGGAGTTCTCAGCTTGTCTTCCCATGGCAAGCAGAACACTGTCCTTGGGAAGGCCTGTTATCCTGAGAACAGATGTAGAGGTTTTGGGAACACTAGTTTCTGTTGTAGTTTCGGGTTTCTGTTTTGGTTTCTGCTTATGATAAACAATTGTAGGTATTCTAAAACAAAAGGTGTGGTTACAGTTTTCTCTGTTAGCCTATCATGGAGTTGGATTACAGAATATTCATGAAGTTCGTTAGTATTGTTATATAAGGTGATTGATTGATCAATAAAGTTGAGTTTCGATGCATAACTATGGTCGATTCTCCCTTCATCTCCAACAAATGGTCGACCCCGGACGTGATAGTCGAATTCGGACGTGCCGAATTACGAGGAGCGCTCTTGGGGATAACGGAATACCACGGGAGGTGAGGAAGGTGTCCAGGTTCCGAGGTGCAGCAGCGGAACGGCAATAAGCACGATAAAAAAACGGACGGAGTCTGCCGACGGAGCGGACGGAGTCTGTCGATTCGTGCCGGCCCTAGGCGACCGTAAAGACGGGTCCTAGCTTGGTACGTGTGGCCGAGGTCGGGAGGTGCTGCAAAGAGCGCTCAATTTTATTTAGAGATGGACCGACAAGCCGCATATGATCTTTTTATAACTTTTCTGCAAAAGAGGCAGATTAAGGGAATTGATTTACAGAAAGAGTTACCAGGGCTCTTAGCATACGGTGTAGAGAGGGGAATCTTTGTTAATCCTCATACTATCCATGAATTATCTGAGTGGGGTAAATTTGGTGATTTATTGTGGCAGGCTACTTTGGATGATGATAAAACTGCCAGGAGGTTGGGTAAATTATGGCGGGTCATTAACACTGAGCTCTTACAATTTCAAGCTGAAAAAAGGGCTGCCCGCCAGGCTACTGCCGCTCATGATCGTAATGCAGAATACGATCGAGATAGGGAGTTTGATAAGGACTCCCGCACTCCTCTTGGCCCTGCATCGAGGACGGTTTTATTACCAGCCTCGCCGCCTCCTTCTGCGAGCCAAGCTGCGAGCCAGGTTTCGGGCCAGGCTCCGGTGAGTCACGCTTTGCAGAGCGCTGTATTATCTGTTTCGCCGCCTCCTTTAACAAGTCAGCCTCCCCCAATAAGTCAAGCTTCGCAAAACGCTTTATTACCCTTAACGAGCCAAGCTCAGCAGGGTGCTCAGCAGGGTGCTTTATTGCCCGCGTTGCCGCAGGCTACACAGAGCGCCTCTGCCTCTCCTGTGTCTGCTATATCACAGCAGCCGGGGCCACAAATGCATACTCCGTTCCCAAAAAGCAATCAGTCGGTCCCTAGGTCGGAAAACGACTTGGCGGTGACGATTGCTCGGGATAGAAGAGATGCATGGGCAGCCTTGGCCAAAGATGCCATGGACAAGGGAGACCGGGAGTTAATGAGCATGGCTAACGAGTTGGCTTGTCCAGTTGTCTTTACCCCCCAGGCGGGGGGGGGCCTTCAGGCGACGATCAGTGCTCTTGACTGGAAAATGTTATCTCAGTTACGAGCGACTGTCAGCCAGTTTGGTTTTAAAAGCGAGCCAGCTAGGCAAATGCTAGACTATATTTTTGACACTAGCATTCTCCTTGTTAATGATTGCCGTGGTATAGTAAAATTAATTTTTACCCAACATCAACAATTGTTATTTAATGCCCACTGGCAAGGACTCGTAAATGAGTGCGTAGCTGTTCAAAGACAGCCAGGTGACCCTTTGCATGGTGTCACTGTAAATGAACTTATGGGTCTGGGACCTTTTCTTCGAACTGAGGCACAAGCTTTAATTGGCCAAGAGAAGTGCCGGGAAGCAATGAGGTTAGTCAGACTCGCAATAGATAGAGTAAAGGAACCAGGAGGCATACCTGTATATATGGGAATTAAGCAAGGTAGAGACGAATCATTTGGTGCTTTCATAGATAGAGTTGCTGCCGCGATTGAGAGAGCAGGTGTCGCAGAATTTATGCGCGGGGCTCTTCTCAAACAGTGTTCAATTCAAAATTGCAATTCGGCTACTAGAAATGTACTTAATACCTTAGGTGCAAATTGGACTATAGAGGAGGCATTAGAAAGAATGGCCCTTATACCAACTGAACAACAGGCTCTTGTAGTAGATGCCATAAAACAGTTAGGAGTAGGTTTACAAGAACAGGCAAAATCCGCTCAGAATCAGGTGTTGGCCGCTCTTGCACCCCTTCAAACATCGGCTGCACTTACAGCATCAAATAAAGAGGACCACTTGCGCCGGGAATGCCAAGCACCTTCAGAAGCCATCGCTGCATCATCGGTGCTCTTTCCTGCCCCTAACCCGACACCACAGGGAGCCACCGCGGGCGAAGCTGAACGGCCGCGAAGGGAGTAACCCGCAGCGCAAAGCAGAGATGAATTAGCAGAAGGATTCAACAGGACTTTGGACTTATAGTTACGGTAAAGGGATTTTCCATATGGTTTACGGATTAACGGAAATGTGTGAACTCGGTGATTTATGGTGGAATTTCAGTTTTGTACTACTCCGAACTCGGCATGGGCGCACCGGAGGCAGCGGCGGGAAGATCAAAAGCCGCCGCCGCAGGAGCCGCCGCGCGGGAGCGGCTGCGCCGCCCCGAGAGCGGAGCCGCCGCCGCAGAAACCAAGCCGCGCCGCGCCGGAAGTGAACAAAGAGCGCAGCGCGGGGGGCGAGTTTTCGCCCGCTCCGACACGAGCGCCGCAGGACCGGAGCACTTTTTCAAGCGGGAGCGTTTCTCCCTCCGCCCTGCAGCCGACAAAAGCTACAGTTTAAGACTTAACAGTCGTAATAATTGTGAACTTTTGTCAGCAAAAGAAAAGATTCCTATTGCAATTGAAAGACCAGCGAAACTAAACAAACAACACCAAGGACTATTGCTGTCAGGATGTTCTTCACCTAAGTTAGGAAGATCTTTTGTTCTCCCTAGCACACGCTGTGAAACAAAAGCCCAGCACAGACTGTAAAACAGAAATCAGCGTAAATGGATGCAAGAGTCAGATTTCGGCCGGTTTGACTCAGGCATTAGTTATGCTGTCTTGGAAACACCTGTATTACCAGAGACTTTGAACATCAGAAGTCTGGATGGCTGGGTTGATGAAACGTCAGACTCTAAAGCTGTGTTTTGAAAACGTTGAAGATGTTAAGATGTGTTAGAATGATTGTATGAGATGTAATGACTGTGTTTTTGTATTCTTTAAGCTTTGTTTAAATGTGATAGAGGTAAAAGCAAGCACTGAATTCAAAGGAATTTTTTCACAGGTATACCTTGAATAAACTTCTGTTTAAGTGTATTTAAGTATAAAAATGCTATAGCAAATACGTGAAGAAAAGTTATTTTAGCTGAATATTTTAGAATCAGGCCTGTAAGTAAGTTATAGTAAATGCTATATATTGTTTCTATGGTAAGTTTTATCTGTTGTTGGGGGTTTTGAGTTGAGTTGTCTGTCGAGTGCCATTGAATGTTAAATACTGTTAAGGTTTAGTTTTGTTAATTATCTCCTGTTAAGTAAGTGATAGATTCTGTTAAGTTTGAATTAAGTGCCGTTAAAAGTTAAATATTATTAAAGTTAAAATTGTTAAGTTTATTTTTGGTCAAGTTCGAGGTCTGCTAAAGCTTAAATTATATATAGATTTAAGTTGTGTGGGATTTGAAGCCAGTTAAGTTCTGTTGAAATTGGTTTCTGTTTAGTTTGAGTGTTATTAAGTCTGGGTAAAGCTAGATTCTGTTTGGATTATATTGGGTTGAGGTGTGTAGAATTTAAAGTCAGGTAAATTTTGTTATAGATAAATTTGAATTAGATTTAAGTGATTTTACATGTTTTGCAAATAAGTCTGCTATAATTAGTCTTGTTAGGCTTCACAGAGGATGAATGAGTAACTGAAATTAATTTTATTTTAATAATTCTGTTTAGTATATTTATTTTAGGCATAATTTCCTCAAAGCAGCTAATTCTGTAAATTACTTTCATATATTCTAAAGTTCTTAGAGCATTAATTTATTGCTGCTTTCTAAGTTTATATCTTCCAGAACACTTTTTTAAAAAAAAGGTTAGATCTTGTTATTTAGGCAAGTTATCATTATTCCACCCTAACATATCTGTGCTAATGCAGCTAAGTCATAAGACAAGCAGGGAAAGGCACAGCTTACATAACTTAGACTGTAGTCAAATAGGAGATCCGTTGTTCTGGAGTAAATGTAAACAAGTGATGGTTTCAGCTCTCCTACCATGGGGTGCTGCAAGCAAAGCAATGACTTTAGCAAAACAAATAGGGTGTTGGACTAAGGATGAATTAAATAAGACATCACAGATATTAGATATGCTAACTGCAGATGTACAAAGTGTTAATCACGCTGTTTTACAAAATAGAGCTGCTATAGATTTTTTACTGCTAGCACAAGGCCATGGTTGTGAAGAGTTTGAAGGGATGTGTTGCATGAACTTATCTGATCATTCTGTATCTATTCATGCTAAGTTAAAAGAGCTACGACTAGGGCTTAACAGCCTTAAGGAAGAAGAAGGATTGGGAATTGATGAATGGCTTAAGAGTTTAGGATTGGGACCATGGTTAAGAAATCTTGTAATATATGCTATAGGGATATGAGGTGTACTTCTATTGCTTTTATTTATCTTGCCTTGCTTCTGCAGCTGTATCCAAAATATGATCAGTAGAACTATTGAGAAGACCTGGCAAACTAACCTCTTTTCTCTCGAAGAAAAAAACGGGGGAGATGTGGAGAGGTTAGTTCAAGAATGGCTTAAAGAAAAAGGCCATGAAACATACAATTGAGAGAAAAGTAAGAGGTAAAAGTAAAAGCAGTTTCTAACAGCTCTCAGCCTTCTGATTTGTGTAAACAATTAGACTCTCTCAGGCATCATTCTATAAACAATGGAGTTCTCAGCTTGTCTTCCCATGGCAAGCAGAACACTGTCCTTGGGAAGGCCTGTTATCCTGAGAACAGATGTAGAGGTTTTGGGAACACTAGTTTCTGTTGTAGTTTCGGGTTTCTGTTTTGGTTTCTGCTTATGATAAACAATTGTAGGTATTCTAAAACAAAAGGTGTGGTTACAGTTTTCTCTGTTAGCCTATCATGGAGTTGGATTACAGAATATTCATGAAGTTCGTTAGTATTGTTATATAAGGTGATTGATTGATCAATAAAGTTGAGTTTCGATGCATAACTATGGTCGATTCTCCCTTCATCTCCAACACTGAGTGACCACTGAGTGACCACTGAGAGACCCTGAGTGACCCTGAGTGACCCTGAGTGACCACTGAGTGACCCAGAGTGACCCAGAGTGACCGTGAGTGACCACTGAGTGACCACTGAGTGACCCTGTGTGACCCTGAGTGACCACTGAGTGACCACTGAGTGACCACTGAGTGACCCTGAGTGACCCTGAGTGACCACTGAGTGACCACTGAGTGACCGTGAGTGACCCTGAGTGACCGTGAGTGACCCTGAGTGACCGTGAGTGACCGTGAGTGACCACTGAGTGACCACTGAGTGACCCTGAGGGACCACTGAGTGACCGTGAGTGACCCTGAGTGACCACTGAGTGACCACTTAGTGACCCTGAGTGACCCTGAGTGACCACTGAGTGACCGTGAGTGACCGTGAGTGACCGTGAGTGACCACTGAGTGACCACTGAGTGACCCTGAGGGACCACAGAGTGACCACTGAGTGACCCTGAGTGACCGTGAGTGACCGTGAGTGACCACTGAGTGACCACTGAGTGACCGTGAGTGACCCTGAGTGACCACTGAGTGACCACTGAGTGACCCTGAGTGACCGTGAGTGACCCTGAGTGACCACTGAGTGACCACTGAGTGACCTCTGAGTGACCGTGAGTGACCGTGAGTGACCACTGAGTGACCACTGAGTGACCGTGAGTGACCCTGAGTGACCACTGAGTGACCACTGAGTGACCACTGAGTGACCCTGAGTGTCCCTGAGTGACCCTGAGTGACCCTGAGTGACCACTGAGTGACCCTGAGTGACCGCGAGTGACCCCTGAGTGACCACTGAGTGACCGTGAGTGACCGTGAGTGACCACTTAGTGACCGTGAGTGACCGTGAGTGACCCTGAGTGACCACTGAGTGACCCTGAGTGACCGTGAGTGACCACTGAGTGACCACTGAGTGACCCTGAGTGACCCTGAGTGACCACTGAGTGACCACTGAGAGACCCAGAGTGACCCAGAGTGACCGTGAGTGACCACTGAGTGACCACTGAGTGACCCTGAGTGACCCTGAGTGACCACTGAGTGACCACTGAGTGACCCTGAGTGACCCTGAGTGACCCAGAGTGACCGTGAGTGACCGTGAGTGACCACTGAGTGACCACTGAGTGACCCTGAGTGACCCTGAGTGACAACTGAGTGACCACTGAGTGACCGTGAGTGACCAGTGAGTGACCACTGAGTGACCCTGAGTGACCCTGAGTGACCCTGAGTGACCACTGAGTGACCGTGAGTGACCCTGAGTGACCCAGAGTGACCCTGAGTGACCCTGAGTGACCGTGAGTGACCCTGAGTGACCCTGAGTGACCCTGAGTGACCACTGAGTGACCCTGAGTGACCCTGAGTGACCACAGAGTGACCCTGAGTGACCACTGAGTGACCGTGAGTGACCGTGAGTGACCACTGAGTGACCACTGAGTGACCACTGAGTGACCCAGAGTGACCCTGAGTGACCCTGAGTGACCGTGAGTGACCCTGAGTGACCACTGAGTGACGCTGAGTGACCCTGAGTGACCCTGAGTGACCGTGAGTGACCGTGAGTGACCCTGAGTGACCACTGAGTGACCACTGAGTGACCGTGAGTGACCGTGAGTGACCCTGAGTGACCCTGAGTGACCACTGGGTGACCCTGAGTGACCACTGAGTGACCACTGAGTGACCGTGAGTGACCCTGAGTGACCCTGAGTGACCACTGAGTGACCGTGAGTGACCCTGAGTGACCCTGAGTGACCCTGAGTGACCACTGAGTGACCACTGAGTGACCGTGAGTGACCGTGAGTGACCCTGAGTGACCGTGAGTGACCGTGAGTGACCGTGAGTGACCACTGAGTGACCACTGAGTGACCCTGAGGGACCACTGAGTGACCGTGAGTGACCCTGAGTGACCACTGAGTGACCGTGAGTGACCGTGAGTGACCGTGAGTGACCACTGAGTGACCTTGAGTGACCCTGAGTGACCCTGAGTGACCACTGAGTGACCACTGAGTGACCACTGAGAGACCCTGAGTGACCACTGAGTGACCCTGAGTGACCACTGAGTGACCCAGAGTGACCCAGAGTGACCGTGAGTGACCACTGAGTGACCACTGAGTGACCCTGTGTGACCCTGAGTGACCACTGAGTGACCACTGAGTGACCCTGAGTGACCCTGAGTGACCACTGAGTGACCCTGTGTGACCCTGAGTGACCACTGAGTGACCACTGAGTGACCGTGAGTGGCCACTGAGTGACCACTGAGTGACCCTGAGTGACCCTGAGTGACCCTGAGTGACCACTGAGTGACCACTGAGTGACCGTGAGTGACCCTGAGTGACCACTGAGTGACCACTGAGTGACCACTGAGTGACCGCTGAGTGACCCTGAGTGACCACTGAGTGACCACTGAGTGACCCTGAGTGACCCTGAGTGACCGTGAGTTACCACTGAGTGACCACTGAGTGACCCTGAGTGACCCTGAGTGACCACTGAGTGACCACTGAGAGACCCTGAGTGACCCTGAGTGACCCTGAGTGACCACTGAGTGACCCAGAGTGACCCAGAGTGACCGTGAGTGACCACTGAGTGACCGTGAGTGACCACTGAGTGACCACTGAGTGACCCTGAGTGACCCTGAGTGACCCTGAGTGACCACTGAGTGACCACTGAGTGACCGTGAGTGACCCTGAGTGACCACTGAGTGACCACTGAGTGACCCTGAGTGACCGTGAGTGACCCTGAGTGACCACTGAGTGACCGTGAGTGACCCTGAGTGACCCTGAGTGACCCTGAGTGACCCTGAGTGAGAACTGAGTGACCACAGAGTGACCCTGAGTGACCACTGAGTGACCGTGAGTGACCGTGAGTGACCCTGAGTGACCCTGAGTGACCGTGAGTGACCCTGAGTGACCACTGAGTGACCGTGAGTGACCCTGAGTGACCCTGAGTGACCACTGAGTGACCGTGAGTGACCGTGAGTGACCACTGAGTGACCCTGAGTGACCGTGAGTGACCGTGAGTGACCCTGAGTGACCCTGAGTGACCGTGAGTGACCACTGAGTGACCACTGAGTGACCCTGAGTGACCCTGAGTGACCCTGAGTGACCACTGAGTGACCACTGAGTGACCCTGAGGGACCACTGAGTGACCCTGAGTGACCACTGAGTGACCGTGAGTGACCGTGAGTGACCCTGAGTGACCACTGAGTGACCACTGAGTGACCCGGAGTGACCCCTGAGTGACCCTGAGTGACCCTGAGTGACCACTGAGTGACCGTGAGTGACCGTGACCGTGAGTGACCACTGAGTGACCCTGAGTGACCGTGAGTGACCACTGAGTGACCACTGAGTGACCCTGAGTGACCCTGAGTGACCACTGAGTGACCACTGAGAGACCCAGAGTGACCCAGAGTGACCGTGAGTGACCACTGAGTGACCACTGAGTGACCCTGAGTGACCCTGAGTGACCACTGAGTGACCACTGAGTGACCCTGAGTGACCCTGAGTGACCCAGAGTGACCGTGAGTGACCGTGAGTGACCGTGAGTGACCACTGAGTGACCACTGAGTGACCCTGAGTGACCCTGAGTGACAACTGAGTGACCACTGAGTGACCGTGAGTGACCACTGAGTGACCACTGAGTGACCCTGAGTGACCCTGAGTGACCCTGAGTGACCACTGAGTGACCACTGAGTGACCCTGTGTGACCCTGAGTGACCGTGAGTGACCCTGAGTGACCACTGAGTGACCCTGAGTGACCCTGAGTGACCCTGAGTGAGAACTGAGTGACCACAGAGTGACCGTGAGTGACCGTGAGTGACCCTGAGTGACCCTGAGTGACCGTGAGTGACCACTGAGTGACCCTGAGTGACCCTGAGTGACCACTGAGTGACCACTGAGTGACCACTGAGTGACCACTGAGTGACCCTGAGGGACCACTGAGTGACCCTGAGTGACCACTGAGTGACCCTGAGTGACCGTGAGTGACCCTGAGTGACCACTGAGTGACCACTGAGTGACCCTGAGTGACCCCTGAGTGACCCTGAGTGACCCTGAGTGACCACTGAGTGACCGTGAGTGACCGTGACCGTGAGTGACCACTGAGTGACCCTGAGTGACCGTGAGTGACCACTGAGTGACCACTGAGTGACCCTGAGTGACCCTGAGTGACCACTGAGTGACCACTGAGTGACCCTGAGTGACCCTGAGTGACCCAGAGTGACCGTGAGTGACCGTGAGTGACCACTGAGTGACCACTGAGTGACCCTGAGTGACCCTGAGTGACAACTGAGTGACCACTGAGTGACCGTGAGTGACCACTGAGTGACCACTGAGTGACCCTGAGTGACCCTGAGTGACCCTGAGTGACCACTGAGTGACCACTGAGTGACCGTGAGTGACCCTGAGTGACCACTGAGTGACCCTGAGTGACCCTGAGTGACCGTGAGTGACCCTGAGTGACCACTGAGTGACCCTGAGTGACCCTGAGTGACCCTGAGTGAGAACTGAGTGACCACAGAGTGACCCTGAGTGACCACTGAGTGACCACTGAGTGACCCTGAGTGACCCTGAGTGACCACTTAGTGACCACTGAGTGACCGTGAGTGACCCTGAGTGACCACTGAGTGACCACTGAGTGACCCTGAGTGACCGTGAGTGACCCTGAGTGACCACTGAGTGACCGTGAGTGACCCTGAGTGACCCTGAGTGACCCTGAGTGACCCTGAGTGAGAACTGAGTGACCACAGAGTGACCCTGAGTGACCACTGAGTGACCGTGAGTGACCGTGAGTGACCACTGAGTGACCCTGAGTGACCGTGAGTGACCACTGAGTGACCACTGAGTGACCCTGAGTGACCCTGAGTGACCCTGAGTGACAACTGAGTGACCACTGAGTGACCCTGAGTGACCCTGAGTGACCATGAGTGACCCTGAGTGACCACTGAGTGACCACTGAGTGATCCAGAGTGACCCAGAGTGACCGTGAGTGACCCTGAGTGACCACTGAGTGACCACTTAGTGACCGTGAGTGACCCTGTGTGACCACTGAGTGACCACTGAGTGACCGTGAGTGACCCTGAGGGACCACTGAGTGACCACTGAGTGACCACTGAGTGACCACTGAGTGACCCTGAGTGACCGCGAGTGACCCCTGAGTGACCACTGAGTGACCACTGAGTGACCCTGAGTGACCCTGAGTGACCACTGAGTGACCACTGAGTGACCGTTAGTGACCGTGAGTGACCCCTGAGTGACCCTGAGTGACCGTGAGTGACCCTGAGTGACCCTGAGTGACCCAGAGTGACCCAGAGTGACCGTGAGTGACCCTGAGTGACCACTGAGTGACCACTGAGTGACCGTGAGTGACCCTGAGGGACCCCTGAGTGACCACTGAGTGACCACTGAGTGACCACTGAGTGACTGAGTGACCCTGAGTGACCCTGAGTGACCACTGAGTGACCACTGAGTGACGCCTGAGTGACCCTGAGTGACCACTGAGTGACCACTGAGTGACCCTGAGTGACCCTGAGTGACCACTGAGTGACCCTGATTGACCGTGAGTGACCGTGAGTGACCCTGAGTGACCACTGAGTGACCACTGAGTGACCACTGAGTGACCGTGAGTGACCACTGAGTGACCACTGAGTGACCGTGAGTGACCCTGAGTGACCACTGAGTTACCCTGAGTGACCACTGAGTGACCCTGAGTGACCCCTGAGTGACCACTGAGTGACCGTGAGTGACCGTGAGTGACCGTTAGTGACCGTGAGTGACCCTGAGTGACCCTGAGTGACCACTGAGTGACCACTGAGTGACCGTGAGTGACCCTGAGTGACCCTGAGTGACCACTGAGTGACCCTGAGTGACCGCGACTGACCCCTGAGTGACCCCTGAGTGACCGTGATTGACCCTGAGTGACCCCTGAGTGACCGTGAGTGACCGTGAGTGACCCTGAGTGACCCTGAGTGACCACTGAGTGACCACTGAGTGACCGTGAGTGACCCTGAGTGACCCTGAGTGACCACTGAGTGACCCTGAGTGACCGTGAGTGACCCCTGAGTGACCACTGAGTGACCCTGAGTGACCGTGAGTGACCCTGAGTGACCACTGAGTGACCACTGAGTGACCCTGAGTGACCCTGAGTGACCGTGAGTGACCACTGAGTGACCACTGAGTGACCCTGAGTGACCGTGAGTGACCGTGAGTGACCCTGAGTGACCGTGAGTGACCCTGAGTGACCCTGAGTGACCACTGAGTGACCGTGAGTGACCGTGACCGTGAGTGACCACTGAGTGACCCTGAGTGACCACTGAGTGTCCCTGAGTGACCCTGAGTGACCACTGAGTGACCCTGAGGGACCACTGAGTGACCCTGAGTGACCCTGAGTGACCACTGAGTGACCCTGAGTGACCGTGAGTGACCCCTGAGTGACCACTGAGTGACCACTGAGTGACCGTGAGTGACCCTGAGTGACCCTGAGTGACCACTGAGTGTCCCTGAGTGACCCTGAGTGACCACTGAGTGACCACTGAGTGACCACTGAGTGACCTTGAGTGACCCTGAGTGACCCTGAGTGACCACTGAGTGTCCCTGAGTGACCCTGAGTGACCCTGAGTGACCACTGAGTGACCCTGAGTGACCGTGAGTGACCGTGAGTGACCACTGAGTGACCGTGAGTGACCCTGAGTGACCACTGAGTGACCGTGAGTGACCGTGAGTGACCGTGAGTGACCACTGAGTGACCCTGAGTGACCGTGAGTGACCCTGAGTGACCACTGAGTGACCACTGAGTGACCACTGAGTGACCCTGAGTGACCCTGAGTGACCACTGAGTGACCACTGAGTGACCCTGGGTGACCACTGAGTGACCCTGAGTGACCACTGAGTGACCGTGAGTGACCCTGAGTGACCCTGAGTGACCGTGAGTGACCCTGAGTGACCACTGAGTGACCGTGAGTGACCCTGAGTGACCCTGAGTGACCACTGAGTGACCGTGAGAGACCCTGAGTGACCCTGAGTGACCACTGAGTGACCGTGAGTGACCATGAGTGACCGTGAGTGACCACTGAGTGACCTTGAGTGACCCTGAGTGACCCTGAGTGACCGTGAGTGACCGTGAGTGACCCTGAGTGACCACTGAGTGACCACTGAGTGACCCTGAGTGACCACTGAGTGACCCTGAGTGACCGTGAGTGACCCTGAGTGACCCTGAGTGACCCTGAGTGACCACTGAGTGACCGTGAGTGACCATGAGTGACCGTGAGTGACCACTGAGTGACCTTGAGTGACCCTGAGTGACCACTGAGTGACCGTGAGTGACCGTGACCGTGAGTGACCACTGAGTGACCCTGAGTGACCACTGAGTGACCCTGAGTGACCGTGAGTGACCACTGAGTGACCACTGAGTGACCCTGAGTGACCACTGAGTGACCACTGAGAGACCCTGAGTGACCCTGAGTGACCCTGAGTGACCACTGAGTGACCACTGAGTGACCACTGAGTGACCCAGAGTGACCCAGAGTGACCGTGAGTGACCACTGAGTGACCACTGAGTGACCCTGTGTGACCCTGAGTGACCACTGAGTGACCACTGAGTGACCCTGAGTGACCCTGAGTGACAACTGAGTGACCACAGAGTGACCCTGAGTGACCACTGAGTGACCGTGAGTGACCGGGAGTGACCCTGAGTGACCACTGAGTGACCACTGAGTGACCCTGAGTGACCCTGAGTGACCCTGAGTGACCACTGAGTGACCACTGAGTGACCGTGAGTGACCCTGAGTGACCACTGAGTGACCACTGAGTGACCACTGAGTGACCGCTGAGTGACCCTGAGTGACCACTGAGTGACCCTGAGGGACCACTGAGTGACCGTGAGTGACCGGGAGTGACCCTGAGTGACCACTGAGTGACCACTGAGTGACCCTGAGTGACCACTGAGTGACCCTGAGTGACCCTGAGTGACCCTGAGTGAGAACTGAGTGACCACAGAGTGACCACTGAGTGACCCTGAGTGACCGCGAGTGACCCCTGAGTGACCACTGAGTGACCACTGAGTGACCCTGAGTGACCCTGAGTGACCACTGAGTGACCACTGAGTGACCGTTAGTGACCGTGAGTGACCGTGAGTGACCCTGAGTGACCCTGAGTGACCGTGAGTGACCCAGAGTGACCCAGAGTGACCGTGAGTGACCACTGAGTGACCACTGAGTGACCATGAGTGACCACTGAGTGACTGAGTGACCCTGAGTGACCCTGAGTGACCACTGAGTGACCACTGAGTGACCCTGAGTGACCACTGAGTGACCCTGATTGACCGTGAGTGACCGTGAGTGACCCTGAGTGACCACTGAGTGACCACTGAGTGACCCTGAGTGACCCTGAGTGACCACTGAGTGACCCTGATTGACCGTGAGTGACCGTGAGTGACCCTGAGTGACCACTGAGTGACCACTGAGTGACCACTGAGTGACCGTGAGTGACCCTGAGTGACCACTGAGTTACCCTGAGTGACCACTGAGTGACCCTGAGTGACCCCTGAGTGACCACTGAGTGACCGTGAGTGACCACTGAGTGACCGTTAGTGACCGTGAGTGACCCTGAGTGACCACTGAGTGACCCTGAGTGACCCCTGAGTGACCACTGAGTGACCGTGAGTGACCACTGAGTGACCGTTAGTGACCCTGAGTGACCCTGAGTGACCACTGAGTGACCACTGAGTGACCGTGAGTGACCCTGAGTGACCCTGAGTGACCACTGAGTGACCCTGAGTGACCGCGACTGACCCCTGAGTGACCACTGAGTGACCGTGATTGACCCTGAGTGACCCCTGAGTGACCGTGAGTGACCGTGAGTGACCCTGAGTGACCCTGAGTGACCACTGAGTGACCACTGAGTGACCGTGAGTGACCCTGAGTGACCCTGAGTGACCACTGAGTGACCCTGAGTGACCGTGAGTGACCGTGAGTGACCCTGAGTGACCCTGAGTGACCACTGAGTGACCACTGAGTGACCGTGAGTGACCCTGAGTGACCCTGAGTGACCACTGAGTGACCGTGAGTGACCACTGAGTGACCACTGAGTGACCCTGAGTGACCGTGAGTGACCGTGAGTGACCCTGAGTGACCACTGAGTGACCTTGAGTGACCCTGAGTGACCCTGAGTGACCCTGAGTGACCACTGAGTGTCCCTGAGTGACCCTGAGTGACCACTGAGTGACCACTGAGTGACCGTGAGTGACCCTGAGTGACCCTGAGTGACCACTGAGTGTCCCTGAGTGACCCTGAGTGACCACTGAGTGACCACTGAGTGACCACTGAGTGACCGTGAGTGACCCTGAGTGACCCTGAGTGACCACTGAGTGTCCCTGAGTGACCCTGAGTGACCACTGAGTGACCACTGAGTGACCACTGAGTGACCGTGAGTGACCCTGAGTGACCCTGAGTGACCACTGAGTGACCCTGAGTGACCGTGAGTGACCCTGAGTGACCCTGAGTGACCACTGAGTGACCCTGAGTGACCGTGAGTGACCGTGAGTGACCACTGAGTGACCCTGAGTGACCCTGAGTGACCACTGAGTGACCGTGAGTGACCGTGAGTGACCGTGAGTGACCACTGAGTGACCCTGAGTGACCGTGAGTGACCCTGAGTGACCACTGAGTGACCACTGAGTGACCACTGAGTGACCCTGAGTGACCCTGAGTGACCACTGAGTGACCACTGAGTGACCCTGGGTGACCACTGAGTGACCCTGAGTGACCACTGAGTGACCGTGAGTGACCCTGAGTGACCCTGAGTGACCGTGAGTGACCACTGAGTGACCACTGAGTGACCGTGAGTGACCCTGAGTGACCCTGAGTGACCACTGAGTGACCGTGAGAGACCCTGAGTGACCGTGAGTGACCCTGAGTTACCGCGAGTGACCACTGAGTGACCGTGAGTGACCCTGAGTGACCACTGAGTGACGCTGAGTGACCCTGAGTGACCCTGAGTGACCGTGAGTGACCGTGAGTGACCCTGAGTGACCACTGTGTGACGCTGAGTGACCCTCAGTGACCCTGAGTGACCCTGAGTGACTGTGAGTGACCCTGAGTGACCCTGAGTGACCACTGAGTGACCACTGAGTGACCGTGAGTGACCCTGAGTGACCCTGAGTGACCACTGAGTGACCCTCAGTGACCCTGATGGCCAGCAACACCCCCAATGACCACTGAGTGACCCATGGTGGCCACTGAGTGACCCATGGTGGCCACCAACCTCCCAGGGGCCACTGAGTGACCTCCGGGAGCCTCCAACCCGCTCGGGGGTCACCAAGTGACCCCTGGTGGCCACCGGGTCACTCCCAGTGGTCACCAACCCTCCCCAGCCCACAGCTGGCCCGGTGGCCACCGGGCCGTGTGCAGGGGTCACCGCGTCACTCCCAGCTGTCACCAACCCCCCAGTGGCCACCAGGGGCCACCAAATCACTCCCAGTGGCCACCAACCCCTCCGCAGCCCTCAGGAGGCCCCTGGTGGCCACCGAGTCACCCCTGGTGACCACCGACCCCCCAGTGACCGCCCGGTGACCGCCCACAGCCACCAACTTCCCCAGGGGCCACCAGGCAGTGTCCAGTGGCCACCCAGTCACCATGGTGGCCACCAACCCCCCCAGTGGCCACCCAGTCAGCCCCAATGGCCACCAACCCCCCCAGTGGCCACAAAGTCACCTCCAGTGGTCACCAACCCCCCCAGTGGCCACCCAGTCACCCCTGGTGTCCATCCAGTCATCATGGTGGCCACTGAGTCACCCCTGGTGGTCACCAACCTCCCGGGGGGCACCAGGCAGTGTCCAGTGGCCACCAAGTCATCCCTGGTGGCCACCGAGTCACCCCCAATGGCCACCCAGTCACCCCTGGTGGTCACCAACCTCCCCTGTGGCCACCAACTGCCCCGGTGGTCACCAAATCACTCCCAGTGGCCACCGAGTCACCCCTGGTGGCCACCAACCCACAGGGGCCACCGGGCAGTGTCCAGGGGCCACCGAGCCCCACAATGGCCACCAGCCCCCCCAGCCCTCAGAGGCCCTTGGTGGCCTCAGCTCATCCCTGGCGGCCACTGAGTGACCCCCAACGGCCACCAAGTCACCCCTGGTGGCCACTGAGTGACCCCCAACGGCCACCAAGTCACCCCTGGTGGCCACCAACCCCCCGGGGTGGCCCCGCACTGACCTTGAAGCTGAAAACGAATTTGCCGCCCTTGTAGAAACCCTGGGGACACAGAAATGGCACTGAGGGGACACCGGGGACAGGGATGGGGACACAGGGGATGGGAACACAGAAACGGCACTGAGGGGACACAGGGACAGAGGGGATGGGGTCAGGGACAGAGACAGGGACAGGGATGGGGACAGGGATGCCCCAGATGCCCCAGGCTCCCCAGGTGACGCAGATGACCCAGGTGCCCCAGGTGACACACAGGTGACACAGATGACCCAGGTGCCCCCCAGCTGCCCCCAGGTGCCCCCCAGGTGACACACAGATGACCCAGGTGCGCCCAGGTGCCAGGTTCCCCATGTGCCCCAGGGAGGTTCCCCAGGTGCCCCCCAGGTGCCTCAGGTGCCCCCAGGAAACCCCCAGGCTCCCCAGATGCCCCCAGGTGTCACCCAAGTGCCCCAGGTGACCCAGGAAAGTTCCACAGGTCCCCCCCAGGTCCCCCAGGTGCCCCCCAGGTGCCCTAGGGAGGTTCCCCAGGTGACCCAGATGCCCCCCAGGCACCCCCCAAGTGCCCCAGGGAGGTTCCCCAGTGCCCCCCAGGTGCCCCCCAGGTTCCCCAGGGAGGGGCCCCAGGTGCCACAGATGACCCAGGTGCCCCCCAGGTGCCCCCGAGGTGACACAGAGGTGACACAGGGAGGTTCCCCAGGTGACACACAGGTGCCCCCAGGTGACACACAGGTGCCCCAGGTGACACACAGGTGCCCCAGGTGACACAGAGAGGTGACACAGAGAGGTTCCCCAGGTGACACACAGGTGCCCCAGGTGCCACACAGGTGCCCCAGGTGACACAGGGAGGTTCCCCAGGTGACACAGAGAGGTTCCCCAGGTGACACACAGGTGCCCCAGGTGCCACACAGGTGCCCCCAGGTGACACAGGGAGGTTCCCCAGGTGACACAGAGAGGTTCCCCAGGTGACACACAGGTGCCCCAGGTGCCACACAGGTGCCCCAGGTGACACACAGGTGCCCCAGGTGACACAGAGAGGTGACACAGAGAGGTTCCCCAGGTGACACACAGGTGCCCCAGGTGCCACACAGGTGCCCCCAGGTGACACACAGGTGCCCCAGGTGACACACAGGTGCCCCAGGTGACACAGAGAGGTGACACAGAGAGGTTCCCCAGGTGACACACAGGTGCCCCAGGTGCCACACAGGTGCCCCAGGTGACACAGGGAGGTTCCCCAGGTGACACAGAGAGGTTCCCCAGGTGACACACAGGTGCCCCAGGTGCCACACAGGTGCCCCAGGTGACACAGGGAGGTTCCCCAGGTGACACAGAGAGGTTCCCCAGGTGACACACAGGTGCCCCAGGTGCCACACAGGTGCCCCCAGGTGACACACAGGTGCCCCAGGTGACACAGGGAGGTTCCCCAGGTGACACAGAGAGGTTCCCCAGGTGACACACAGGTGCCCCAGGTGCCACACAGGTGCCCCAGGTGACACACAGGTGCCCCAGGTGACACAGAGAGGTGACACAGAGAGGTTCCCCAGGTGACACACAGGTGCCCCAGGTGCCACACAGGTGCCCCCAGGTGACACACAGGTGCCCCAGGTGACACACAGGTGCCCCAGGTGACACAGAGAGGTGACACAGAGAGGTTCCCCAGGTGACACACAGGTGCCCCAGGTGCCACACAGGTGCCCCAGGTGACACAGGGAGGTTCCCCAGGTGACACAGAGAGGTTCCCCAGGTGACACACAGGTGCCCCAGGTGCCACACAGGTGCCCCAGGTGACACAGGGAGGTTCCCCAGGTGACACAGAGAGGTTCCCCAGGTGACACACAGGTGCCCCAGGTGCCACACAGGTGCCCCCAGGTGACACACAGGTGCCCCAGGTGACACAGGGAGGTTCCCCAGGTGACACAGAGAGGTTCCCCAGGTGACACACAGGTGCCCCAGGTGCCACACAGGTGCCCCAGGTGACACAGGGAGGTTCCCCAGGTGACACAGAGAGGTTCCCCAGGTGACACACAGGTGCCCCAGGTGACACACAGGTGCCCCCAGGTGACACACAGGTGCCCCAGGTGACACAGGGAGGTTCCCCAGGTGACACACAGGTGCCCCAGGTGACACACAGGTGCCCCCAGGTGACACACAGGTGCCCCAGGTGACACAGGGAGGTTCCCCAGGTGACACACAGGTGACACAGGGAGGTGCCCCAGGTGCCACACCCACCTCATCGGGGCAGATGAGCAGCCGGAAGTGCAGCAGATCGTCCTGGTCTGAGAAATCCATCTCACACGGCTTGGGCAGGTTCAGCTCGCTGATGTCTGGGGACAGAGGGGACATTGGGGACACTCAGGGGACACAGGGGACATTGGGGATGGTGACACACTGAGGGGACACAGGGACACTGAGGGGACAGAGACAGGACATGGATCTCACATGTCTTGGGCAGGTTCAGCTCGGTGATGTCTGGGGACATTGGGGACATTGGGGACATTGGGGACACAGGGGACATTGGGGACATTGGGGATGGTGACACACTGAGGGGACACAGGGACACTGAGGGGACAGTGACGGGACATGGATCTCACACGGCTTGGGCAGGTTCAGCTCGGTGATGTCTGGGGACATTGGGGACATTGGGGACATTGGGGACACAGGGGACATTGGGGACATTGGGGATGGTGACACACTGAGGGGACACAGGGACACTGAGGGGACAGTGACGGGACATGGATCTCACACGGCTTGGGCAGGTTCAGCTC
The DNA here is from genome assembly GCF_028551555.1 of Melozone crissalis. Taxonomy (NCBI): domain Eukaryota; kingdom Metazoa; phylum Chordata; class Aves; order Passeriformes; family Passerellidae; genus Melozone; species Melozone crissalis. The sequence continues at coordinate 59,779 of NW_026535919.1, read as the reverse complement.
GGTGATGTCTGGGGACATTGGGGACACTGAGGGGACATTGGGACAGAGAGGACATTGAGGATATCGGGGACACCTGGGGACAGTGAGGGGACACTGGGGACAAGCGAGGCCAGCTGAGGAAACATGGAGACACTGGGGACATGGGGACACATGGGGACAAGAAGGGACACACAGGGATAGCTGGGGATAGATAGGGACACACAGGACAGTGAGGGGACACAGGGACAGTGAGGGGACAGCGGGGACACACAGGGACACTGAGGGGACAGCAGGGACACACGGGACACTGAGGGGACACAGGGACAGCAGGGGACAGCAGGGACAGTGAGGGGACACAGGGACAGTGAGGGGACAGCAGGGACACACAGGGACAGTGAGGGGACACAGAGACAGTGAGGGGACAGCGGGGACACACAGGGACACACAGGGACAAACAGGGACACAGGGACAGCAGGGGATCAATGGGGACACACAGGGACACACGGGGACAGGGGTGGGACAGCAGTGACATCGGGACACACGGGGACATGGGGACACAAGTGAGACAGTGGTGACACAGGTGGGGACACACAGGTGACACACTGAGGTGACACAGAGCTTTAAGAGATGACACAGGTGACACAGGTGACATACACAGGTGACACACACAGGTGACACAGGTGACACACACAGGTGATGCAGGTAACAAAGATGACACACAGGTGACACACACAGGTGACACAGGTGACACACAGGTGACACAGGTGACACACACAGGTGACACAGGTAACACAGGTGACACACACAGGTGACACACACAGGTGACACAGGTGACACACAGAGATGACACACACAGGTGACACAGGTGACACACAGGTGACACACACAGGTGACACAGGTGACACAGGTGACACACAGAGATGACACACACAGGTGACACAGGTGACACAGGTGACACACACAGGTGACACAACCATGACACCGCAGGAGCACAACCTCTCCCTGGCCCATCACCAGTACAAATGGGACCAAATTGGGAATCACAGGAACCAAACTGGGCCATACTGGGACCATAATGGGTCATACTGGGCCATGCTGGGCCATACTGGGATAATGTTGGGCCATACTGGGACAACACAGGGCCATACTGGGACCATACTGGGACAACACAGGGCCATACTGGGACTATACTGGGGCTATACTGGGACTATACTGGGACAATACTGGAACTACACTGGGACTATACTGGGACCATACTGGGGCTATACTGGGACCATACTGGGGCCATACTGGGACTATACGGGCACTATACTGGGACTATACTGGGACCATGCTGGGCCATACTGGGACTATACTGGGCCATACTGGGCCATACTGGGACTATACTGGGACTATACTGGGACTATACTGGGACCATACTGGGCCATACTGGGACCATACTGGGCCATACTGGGGCTATACTGGGCCATACTGATACTATACTGGGACTACACTGGCACCACACTGGGACCATACTGGGACTATACTGGGCCATACTGGGACCATACCAGGCCATACTGGGACTATACTGGGTCTAAGCTGGGTCAATACTGGGATAATACTGGGACCATACTGGGGCTGTACTGGGACTATACTGGGACTGTAAGGGGACTATACTGGAACCATACTGGGACCTTACTGAGAACATACTGGGAGTATACTGGGACCATACTGGGACCATGCTGGGACCATACTGGGCCGTACTGGGACCATACTGGGACTATGCTGGGACTATACTGGGCCATACTGGGACTACACTGGGCCATACTGGGACCATATTGGGACCATACTGGGACTATACTGGGACCATACTGGGACTAAACCGGGACTATACTGGGGCCATACTGGGATTACACTGGGACTAAACTGGGACCATACTGGGACCATACTGGACTGTGGAGGATTTTATTAAGAGTTGGTTAGCTGAGAAAGGCCATACTGACATAATGCCGCTGGTTAAGCTGAAAGAGGGAGGTCAGCAGTCTCTGATTCAGTGACTGCTGACAGGCAAGAATGCCGGATGGCCTTGCTGCAACATGAGGAAAGGAAGGTGAGATTAGTCCTGAATATCTGCAGAATGTAACAGAAGAATAAGCACAAGAATGTAGAAGTAGGTGTAGTTGCTGATATGTAACTAACCAATCCTGAGCTCAACTTTTGCAATATGTATGAAGCTTATTAAGAACTGTATTTAACCCGCCGTATTCGATCAATAAACTGGACTTGGATGAACCAACTGGTGTCTGGGTCTCCTTCCTCCGACACCGTACGACAAAAATGCCAAATTACAATAAAGTGAGGCAGCCCTTTGAATGCAATGTTTTATCAGTTTTACCAGGGCTTACTGAATGCAGCGTTGGCACCCCTAAGCAGCAACAGGCCGGCTCAGCTGGTGAAGCCCAGGGGACATTTTGAAACATCTGCATCCCGCCCCACCAGAGCAGTGAATGGGGGGAGAGCCGCCTGCAGCGCAGGATCCTTGGGTAGTTTTTCAGTCTTGTGGGTGGGCCACCCTTTACATCAGGGGCAGCTCTGGGTAACAAATTATCCAAAGCTGAGAGGGACATATATGTTGGAGTTAGGGAGGTTCTCCTTTCAGAGTGGAAGACTTTTTTTACTAAGGGAAGTTGGAAGTCATTTGTTCGTTGACTGTTTACAGAGCTCCCAGACATTTCGGCGTATTCTTTTTGTCTTATATCATTCTGAGCCTGAGTTAGGGAAAGTCTCTATTTTTAGAAAACTCAGGCAGTGATAAGAGTCGCAAAATTTTTTCCCAATTTTTCGTATGATTTCTGGAGTTTTCTCAAGGGTTCAAAGTTCTTATATTCAACCCAGAGTTTGAGTTCTGCCCTCCACATTCTTGAACACACTGACACCATTAGGATGACAGACAGAAACTGCTGTAAAGCACAGACAAGCCACCTGCTGTCTGCCCACTCCCCTCCTTCTCTACCCCCTGCCCAGGTCTGTACTGATCACACCGGCCTGGATTCTACCTTAAAGCATTCTCCAGTACCTCTCCTCCCTGCATCCCCCTCAGATAGCTCACAAAATGGAGTCCCTCCTCTGGAGGGGGTCATCAATGTCAAACTCCCTCCCACCCCCAGCTCTCTAATTGGGTCATGCCCCTGTGTTGGGTCCCAGCTCTGTGCCAGGTACCACCCCTGCATTGGGATCCAGCGCTTCCTTGCCTGCTCCCGCTGCCCCACCCCCTCCAACTCAGCCCCTTGCGGATCCCACACTGTCGGAGCCGGAAGTGTGAGGGGCGGTAACCGGAAGGCCGCCATCTTGGCTACCAAAGGCCCACAACACCGGGCCTGGCCTGACAACCCAAGGCCCCGCTCCTCTGCCAAAGAACAAGTTCCCTCTTCTGGAGAGGAGAGGGAAGGTTCATCCCACCTTCAGCATGAGCCTGAGGATTCTTGGATGAGGATGCGGAAGCTGGCAGCTGAAGAGGGGGACTGGGAATCGGTAGCTAAAATACAAGCAGCGCTGGCGCAGTACCAGAGGGGGCTAACCCCCCATGGGAAGCTGTCACACACGGGGAGGTGAAAGACCTTTGTAAAGCAGCGAAAGACCATGGGAGGGGCTCACCGTATTTTAATAATTTGTTAAATGCCACCTTCACTGCACATGTTATGGTGCCTTACGATCTGCGCCATTTTATGCACATCCTACTTTCTCCCACTGAAATTATTCTGTGGGAAGAAATGGGGAAAAAACTAATAAAACAATTATTAAAAGACTATACAAGAGAAGACAGGTGGGCACACCTAACACTAGTCCATCTAGCCAGTGAGGAAGATTTCACTAAACCTCATTTAATAGACCTTCCCAGAGCTCTGTTAGAAGAGATAAAAGTGCTGCAAAGACAGCTCTCAAGCAGACACCCAATGGAGAAACACCTACTCTAGATTTCACAGACATTCTCCAGGGAACTGGGGAATCCTTTCTCAAATTTATTGCCCACCTTCCACAAGCAATAGAGAAGCAAGGTGAACATCCAAAAGCCGGGAAGGTACTTCTTACTAAACTTGCTGAAACAAATGCTAACAACAACTGTAAAGACATTTTTCCTTCGCTACCAGTCAACCCAAAGCCTAGCATTGCACAAATGGTCGAGGCATGCACACTTAGGGCATCCTTACACTGTGATGCCTGTCTAGCTAAGGCTACCAGTCAGGGTGTAGAAGAGGTGCTAGTAGCCTCCCAAGTTATTCCCTGACATAGACATGAAAAAGGACCTGGCTTTAAGTGTAGGGAGATGGGGCATTTTCAACAGAATTATAAAAATAAAGGCTATAACCAGGGACCTTCTAGGTGTCACAGCAACTCTCCTCACTGCGCCCTCATCCACATGCTTTCCAACACCAGCAAAACTGGTGGCCTGCGGGAAACCCCACACAGACACAGAAAGGCCCCGCACGATGACACCAAATGCCAGGCTGTTCCGCCATACTCTCCCCAACACCGTGGAGAACCAGCACAGAGACCTTCTCAGATCCAGCGGGACAGCTCGATCACTGCGGAAAACTCGACAGAAGACAGTTCTGCCCTGGAACCTAAAGGCAGCTGGTAGGGGCCTTTTCTATTTCAATCCAGGATATTTATGTTCACCATACACCAACAGGCAAATACAGGCCTGAAGAACGGCCCAGAGACATTTTGATTTAAATCAACATCAGGGAAGGGATGGAGACACTCACTCTACTACCTGAGGTAGTCACCTTGACGTCTTTGCAGGAGATAACTCTCCAGGCTCTATGCTTAGACCCTCCCCTTTTCATTGCAAAAGAAACAGTTAGAGCCAGAGCCATCTTCCTACGGGACATGATCACCACATCAGCTGATCCAGTGGTGATGTGGGCACAGACAACATGCAGAAATAGACCTGTTCTAAAGTGTGCTTGGTCATGTAAAGGGAGAAAAGATGTCTTTCAGGACTATTAGATACAGGAGATGACATCACCATAATTTCCCACTCTGATTGGCTAAAACAATGGCCCCTGGTTCCAGCTGCTGGGGTAGTTATTAGCTACCAGGGGAGCCACTACCAGCTTCTGGAGTCAAGGTACCATCTGCATGGAAGGTCCTGAGGGCACAGTTGCTATAGTAAGATCATTCATCACCCAGGCACCAATAACAATTTGAGAAAAAAGACCTCTTGTCCCAAAGGGGGACAGGGCCAGAGATCCTATCAACACCTCAGGATTTCTAGACGGGGCCACTGAGTAGCGTGCCGCCCTTCAGTCAACCTGGAAGACCAACGACCTCATATGGGTGGATCAGGGGCCCCTCCCAGGCAGAAAGTTAAAGGCCCTGCAATCCCTCGTGCAGGAGCAGCTGTCTGTGGGCCACATTGGACCATCTACTAGCCCCTGCAGTGCGCCTTTGCTTGACATACGAAAGCCTGGCAAAGACAAGAGGCAGCTCCTGAGGACCTCAGGAAAATCAACGAGGTCATCGAGGACATGGGTGCCCTCCAGTCCAGCCTGCCCTCAGCCTCCATGTTACCTCGAGTTTGGCAGATGGTTGTTATAGATCTAAATGACTGCTTTTTTGACACCCCCTTGCACACCAATGAAAGCCCCTTATTTGCCTTTTCCATCTATAAGTGGACAAGCACCTTTTACAGAGGTACCAGTGGACCGTATTGCCTCAAAGAACGAAGAAGAAGCCAAATACTGATCAATACCTTGGAGCCAAAATTCTCTTGCCCAACTGGAAAAAACAGCCTAATGCTATAATTTTTCATTACATGGACGATACAGTCGTTTGTGCAGAAGCTCAATTCATTTTGGATGTTGCAGTACAAGATGTCATCATGGCGGTACAGGAGAAAGGTTTTAAGATTACAGCAGATAAAGTCCTAAGACAGCGCCCTGGAAGTAGCAAGGACTAAAACGCACAGAGAAAACCATCACACCCCAAACACTGCACATCAAGGACAACCCAAAGACTCTGCGGAGACTCCACCAGCTCTGTGGAAGCATCAGTTGTGTACGTTCACTGCTGGGATCCAGCACAGAAGATCTCACGCCACTGTTCACTGTTCCTGCTCCTCCTTAAAGGCAGTGAAGGACTCGATTCCTGTGATCACTGACACCGGAGGCCGAAGCAGCGGTAAAAAATGTATCCTGGGTGATTCAAATCAAACAGGCACACAGATACCACCCTAATTTTCCTTTCTCCCTGGCAATCCTTGGTGTAAGTCCAAAATTCCGTACATTATTGTTTTAGTGGTACTATACTATCTCAGATCCTGATAATAATTGGATGCGTTTTAAGAGCACACCAAACTACAAAAACAATAACAACCCAACAGAAAGTTATTGCAGAACTATTGCAGGAGACCTAGAGAGGGTCTGTGCTCCCTTGCAGGAATAGACCTTGTGAACATTTACTTACTTCTCACTCAAGAGCACCTCAATTGCCTACTTCAAACATCTGAAACACTGCAATATGCCTTAGATCATTTTTATACATATTAGGATCAGCCATCAATTCTACCACCAAAACATTCCTGTGCTGCTCAGGATGTTCAAAATTACCTGAGACCAGGCAAGGTCCCTTGTAGCCACCTGCCCCAACTGTCAGGAACATGGCCTTGCTTCTGCCAGAGCTGCAGTCAATCCAAGAGGACTAGAGAGTCTCCACATCTGGCAATCAGACATGACACACTAGGCCCCTTTCAGCAGACTAAAATACATCCATGTCTCAATCGACACCTTTTACTGTGTAGTTTTCACCTCTGCCCATGCTGTTGAAAAATCAGAAGATGCTTTAAAACATTACTTTTTCGTTTTTTCCACCTTAGCACTTCCACAGGAAATTAAAACTGATAATGCTCTTGCTTATACCTTGCACTGATTCCAACAAGCTTCTGACCACTGCGGTATAAAACATGTCACAGGCATACCACACTCCAACACAGGACCGTCCCAAGCCGAGAGGGCCCACTGATCCACCCAAAGGATCCTTGATCAACTGAGCTGGGGAGTCCAGATATTCTCTCCCATTGAGACACTGGCCAAGGCCTTTTACGTATTCAACTTTTTGGACAACCCATTTATGGAGCCAACTCCCCCAGTCATCAGGAATTTTACTAATTCAACTTCAGCCCAATTACAACACCAGCAACCTGTGCTGAGCAAAGACCCCGAATCTAAACAAATTGTCGGCACTGTCCCATTAATTACTTGGGAAAGAGAAGATGCCCTTGTGTTTACAGCAACACTCTTAAGATCGATCCCAGCAAAATACATAAAAACTCTTTCTGGGAACAGTGAGGCAAACACCAAAGCCACCATCAGAAGAACAGAATGGAAGACTAAGAGAGACAGCAGCAGCCTGGGAAAGAAGAAAAAGAAGGACAGAAGAAGATCTCCTAAGCAGCGTTGACCACACACACCAAGACCAAGATGGCTCAGACACCACTAACCAGGATCTATGTCTTAACATTTGTAAAAATTATATTTTAGCATTGATACATGATTCTTCTAATAAGCTGTGTTCACACCCTTGCCTTACAGAAGAGAAAGTTTAGTGGGAACACAACTTAAGTTCCACCTTCTAATCTCTTCATCTGTTTACTTTAAGGACACCAAAGCCTCCAGATAATAAATTATCAAAGTCAGAGGATGCTGCCATTGGTTGCTGCTGCAGCACGAATCTGGATGCTCCTCACTGAGCCGCATGCTTTCAACTGGTTGCTTGCACAGACAAGCCACAATTTCTTGTCCATGGCCATGCCTGTCAGGCTTTTGATGGCATGTGTTTTTTCTACCTGCTATCATATAGGGAGTCCGTATACCAGGGCGTCCAGCTGCTAAAAGATCAAGGAAACAAGATCCAGATAGAAGGCAACAACGACTGGTTCACTGGACTTTTCAAATATTGGGGGATGAAAGGCTGGCTTTCATCTTTAGTTAAGACGGTTTTGTGGACTTGGTTTATTGTATTCATTGTGTTGGTTATTTTATCCTTTTTTGCTAAATACCTCCAAAAGTCTATGGCAGAAGCCTTCTTTATAGACAACAAAAAGGGGGGAGTTGTGAGGGCCCAGGGGCCTACCACTGGAACCGTAATACCTCAGGGCAAAGTGACCAAGGTAAAAGAGAGACACCGCTCTGAATGCAATGGTCTCGTCCATGGGCATTTGCAGGTTCATGTTGATGCAGCACGTTTTACGGGCATCACCCAGTTCAACTGCTGTTTTTTCCATAAATGCGTTCCCCTAGACTGTTTCAACTCTCTTTTACCATTTTGCTCCTGGCTTACTGTAATGATCCTGCACTGTTCACCCCCATATTGTGTGCCCAGCCCCATTTTGGTCTCCCTCCCTGGACCCTCTTAATTGCAATCCACAGTGGTTAGAGTTCCACAAAAAATCCCACACTCACCTCGTTAACAAGCAGTTTAAGCAAGCGTGCTCCCTGCTCTGGGAGTGCAGGTCCCTCACGCAGGCTGGCCGTGGACAAGCTGCAACAAAAAAAATGAGTGCAACAGGGAATGTGGCCTCTAATGAAAGGCATGAATCCCACAGCCCACGCAACCCAAACCAATGCTTGCATGTCTCTACTTTTTCTATCTTCGCTCAGTTCTCAAGCCACTTTCCCCATTTTCTCTGACTGGGTACGTGGCTTCTCTCTCTCCTGTCTGCAAGTTAAGCTCCATGCGTAACCATGCAGGAACAGCCTGACCCACAGGGAAGTGGGAGAGGACTCTTTGTCAGGATATGCAGTGAGAGGAAAGGGAGGAATGGGATCAAACTGAAGGAAGTGGATCAGATTTGATGATGGGAAGTTCTTTACTCTCAGGGTGCTTCTCCCTGACACAGGGACCAGTGCAGAGAGGCTGTGGATGCCCCATCCCCAGCAACATCCAAGGCCAGGTGGGAAAGGGGCCGCAGCAACCTGAGACGTTGCTCAGCTTGGAACCAGATCATCTTGAGGGCCCCTTCCAAGCCAAACCATTCAAGGATTTGATCATTCTGCCATCCCCATCTCCCACGGCAAAGTACCCCTGAAACTTCAGTGACATCACAGCTCCCAGAGGGCTCCATGTGGAACATCCAGCACCTGGAAACGACCACAGCAGACACTTCACCGGCTGCCAGGGGTCAGTTGCTGCTCACCCTGCACTCTGACCCTCAGCACTGAGCTGTTGCTGCTGCCTGGGCTTTTCCTGCCGCCTGATCTGGAGCGCCAATCCCAGCAGGATGTGCTCTGCTGTGCCCATGGAGGTACAGTGCCATGCCAGGCAGGGGGCACCCGGCCTGGGCAGGCTGCAGCCATGTGGGAATGGATGGTGTGGGACAGGAAGCCCACTGGGAGATTGTGCTGCCCCTTGCAGACTGACAGAGACACCGTGGAGGACATGGAAGTGGATCTGGGCCTGGATGAGGAAGAGATGATGGAGGTGGACTCCTCCTCTACTTCCATGTCCTCCACTGTGGAGGACATGGAAGTAGACGAGGAGGACAGCATCGAAGAGATGGACGTAGATGAGGAGGATGACACCGAGCAGATGGAAGTGGACGAGAAGGATGAGGAGGAGCCCATGGTCCTTGGATGAAGATGCAGCCCCACAGGTAAGACAGCAGATGCTTCCCACGCCCTGCCCACACACACACTGGGTCCCCTGACGCCAGGCTGGGGCTGGGCTGGATGGCCCCGCTCAGGGACACGGTGCCCGCAGGGGGCCTGGATTGTGCTGCCACGAGCACCAGCCCCGGCCTGCCCTGCGCTTGCCTGGGGCCACGCCAGCCCTGCCAGCCCCGGCCCAGCCCCTGGGGCCCAGCTCCCAGCCCTGCTGGGCCCAGTGCTGCCAGCTGAGTCCAGCTCTGCTGCTTCCTTTCTAACAGGACTCATGCTCATCATGGCACTGCTCCCATGCCTTTGTAAATACGTTTGAAAGTTTTGAAGTTCCTTGTAAATATGTTCTCTACGTTCCGAGTTTCCTGTAAATATGTTTTGAAGATTGTTAGTCCATCGGATCCCATGTAAATATGTTCTCTACGTTGTTGTTGTTGTTGTTATAACGATTGTTATAACGAAACATGTTGTGCAAATCCTAGATTTGCCGATCTTCGGCAAATAAATCCTGTTTCTTTTTAAAACCTGACTTCTCCTGGCCATTCCTTTGGGAACAGGCAGCCTTTGCACACTTGTGGGTTCCACTTGTTCCACGTTCCCCGGGCTGGAGGTCCCTGTGGGTGCTGGCACGGCCACCCTGGGGCTCGGGGTCCCTGTGCACAGGGGCTCCCACTGACACCACTCCTGGCACTGGGCACTGCTGCTCTTCCTGCCCTGGGGCACAGCGCTGTCCCCAAGAGCTCAGCTCTCTCTCACCAGCTCTCACACAGGGGGCTCTCACAGCACTGGCCCCTGCAGCCATGCCACCAAAGCAGGCAGCAAACCTTCAGCCACCCTTCCTGCTGCAGCCACAGGCACTCCTGGGCCCAGAGCCGCCAGCAGGCCACAGCCATGCAAAATCCACCTGCACATGCTCTCAAGGCCACCACAGCCTTGGCAACTGGGCCACCTGCACCTGGGCTGCTGCAGGGGCTGATCTTTAAGCCTTGCAGCCTCCAAAGGCCCTGGGCTCTGCTTCCCAGCCTGCTCTGCACTGCCCTGAGCCCGCATTGTTCCAGAGACAAAAGCCAAGCCAGGGCATCCTCACCCTGCCCGCATTCCTGCTGCTGCCAGCGGCCACTGGCCCCTGGGCCCCACTCGGGTGGCAGCTGCAGGGACAGGGCAGCCTGTGCTGGGCAGGGGGCACGGGGCTTTGGGCCCTGGGGCTGCTGCTGCTACTTCTGCTGCTGCTGCTGGGGGCCAGGGCCCAACAGGGCCCCGAGCTCAGCCCCTGCCCGGCCAGCTGCCCCCAAAGCCCCACACTCCCCGAGCATCCCCATCACACCTGCCAGGGGAAATACCATGGGATTCAGGAACAAAATTCCCCATAGTGGCTAGACCAAGGGGTCCAAGGGGAAAGTCAGCACCAGCTGAGGTTTACAGCACCTTGACAAAGGTGGCTGCAGGGCAGGTGAGATCTCCAGGGCCTCTGGCAGGGCCTGCTCTGCACGTGAGCCTGTGCGGCTGCTCCCAGTGGGACACAGCACCGGGCTCAGGCCAGCCCTCAGCCCCTCACAGCTGATCCCAACCAGCAGGCTCAGAAAGCATTTCCAGACCACCTCCTGCAGATATTTCAAAGGACTACTTGTCATTCAAGGAAGCCACCTTGCACATTTAGTTTTGGTGTCGTGGCATGAGGAGCCATGAAGGTGCCTCTCAATGTGCACTCAGGGCACTTCCACTGCAATAGCTCATGTTTGAACTGTGACTTTTTACCTAGTCTTATAAAGCACAAAACATTGTCAGAATGAAATCACTTGCCTGATATATTTGGATACTCTGGGGCATTCTGGTTTTGAAATCTTGTAGGACACTCCCATATTCCACAGGTATGCCTGGATAATGGCAAGAATCCTGAAAAAGAATTGAATTACTACTAAAAGTCACATTTTGAACATTACAATTAGAAAAGCCAACAATCAAAATCAAGCACAAAGTCTTTATACAGGAAATGCTTTCCAGGCTCAAACTAGAAAGGCCTAAAACAACAATCTGAAAACAATGTCGAGGTTTTAGGTGTCACTAAATAATATTTAAAACTATATTAGATTCAACAAATATACTTTTTAAAGTAAGTAACATCAAGTAGGAATGGACAGAAGAGCTTTGTTTTGAGGTCTGATCAAAAGTGGCTCAGAATCACTCCTGGTACTCAACAATTACCTGTAATGTTGATTTAGAGGAAAGAGCTCAAGGTAACAGAAGAAAAGTGTTAAAGGGATATTTTTCAGAAGAAAAGTGTTAAAGGGATATGTAAGAACATATTTAAGACAAAAATAAAAAAAATAAATTACCCTAGAATGTCTTGGCAAGTGAAACTTTAGTGTCCTCATCTCCCAGTCAACAGCTCATACAAGGAGGAGGGTTGGTTTAGTATCTACAGCTTTTTTCCAAAGCCTTTATTTCTATTTCATCTATTTGTGTTTTGAACTACAGAGTAAGATCTTTTGTATATTGCCTTTGGGTCTGGGAGCTTGGGAGCTTGCTGCTGGTATGTTGTTGCATTAATATAGCTGAAATATCTTTTAAAGCCTTATGTCCAAGGTAAAGATATCTGAGCATCTAAAAGTTAAATGGGCATCTCTCCATCAGCCTCTTTTGGAGTTAAACACTTAGGTTATTGAGTAGCTCCAAACACCATAGACAATGATTTAGCACACTGCACAAATTGCAAGCGCTAACATATGGCAAGAACACCCCTTTTATTTGCTTGCACAAGAGCAGGCATGGGCAACACCTGGTTTGCTCAGCCTGGAGGAGAGTCAAGGGAGACCTCACTGAGGTCTTCAACATCCTCACAAGGGAAAGTGGAGGGGCAGGTATCGGCCTCTTCACTCTGCTGCCCACTGAGAGCACTGGAGGAGATGAAGTCGGGAGGGGAGAGTTTTAGGTTGCACATCAGGAAGAGATTTTTCACCCGGAGGGTGTTTGAGCACTGGAACAAGCTCCCCAGAGCAGTGGTCACAGCTCCTAGCTTGAGTTCGAAAAGCATTTGGACAATGCTATCAGGCACATGGTGGGACTCCTGTGCTGTCCTGTGCAGGGCCAGGAGTGGGACTCCATGGTCCTGATGGGTCTCCTGTAACTCAGTACATTCCATGATTTTATGAACTAATTTACCATTGTCTTCAATGACTGCGATACTTCCAGGAAAAATCTGTAGAAGAAACTGACCATCAAAATTTTCTTATAGTCTACATTTTCATCACCAGCTGAGCCTGGAAGAGCAATTTCCTTAAGGACAAGTCTGCATGCTTCATCCAACATTTGTTCATTCCAGTGTCTGTCAGGAAGAATAATAGATACAATCAGACCAGGACTAATAAAAAATAAATACCAATTGCAGTAATTTATGTGTACCATCGACCACAGACACTCCTGATCACAATTAAGTTAAAATATTGATTCTAATAATGTCTGCAATTTTTAAAATGGTGTAGATCAATCTTGCTCACAGAGCTGAACTCCCATAAGCAAACGGAATTAAGTGCTATGCCAGCATTTTTAAATAAACAAATACACAAATAAACCCTATTACAGCTTTAAAGCTGCTTTAGCAGTCTTACTGATTCTCACCATATTGCAGATACTGTCCCATATTTGAAAAAAAGTAGATATAGATGCAAAATGTAGATACTTTCAAGGGATCTAATTAGCTGTTACATTTTCTGAAAGCACCTTCTTCTTCAAGTAACTCAACACAGTTAATTCTGTATAGTTACACAGCTACAGATACCAAAATATTAAGTCTGTTAGACTAAATTTAATAATGTTAAGCATCAAAAACATCAACTAAAGAAACAGTTGCATATTAAATAGCAAAAAAAGGCCACGGGGGTTTCATTTAGTGTTATTTTTATGCTGCTTGAATTTGCAATTTTTTTCCTCCAAAACTTTGAAAAGTGCTGCAAAGTGAGAAGGAAAGTCAGGGACTAATTCCAGAGATTATTGAGACCTTGTACATGAAGATATGTTGAAAAGGTGAAGACTTGACTTGTGCTTCTAACTTTATTTGGCACATCTAATGTTCTCAAACTTGGTATTTTTAGAGACAAACTGAAGGACTCAAGAACACTGATAAGAGGATTATCAAATGTATGGGGTACAGAGTAATTTATTCATCCTTGGGTTTAGGTGCACAACTGACTGATGTATACCTCACCCACTTATCTCACAGGCCATCTCTTATCTCTCTGCATAATTCACACTGGAGTTGAGCTTCATGTGCAAACTCCAAAATGTAACAATCCTGAAAAGTCATCATTAAGGCTTGATCATTCACTTGAACATACAAGGCATCAGTCAGGTAAATTAAATCTTTCTGTACTTTCATGTCCCAAGGAACATGAACCTGAGCTCTCAAAGTCCCTTTGCTCAGAGACACACAAGACAAAGAAATTTTACCTTCCAGTAAGGGTCCAACAAGTTTGTTTTGCACAGACTGTTGTTGAGCCAGCACCTCCATAGAAAATGCTTAGATCCTTTATCATGTCTGTACCTTCTTCAAAAAGGACCCTCATCCCAGCATTGGTTATCGGAAGAGCATTTTCCCGTCTTGGTGCTCGTCGAAATGCAGAGACGTACTCCCCCTGAGCAAGATTACAGAAATGCAGACATGTAAGTATCTGAAAGTAGATTTTGTTATTGTGCTATGTGAAGCAAGAGAACAGAAAATTAAGAGCACAAATTCAACTTCCTGAGGATTCAAGACCATGCATTTTCTCCTCTTGACCTTTCAGTAGATTTAGCATCTTTGATTTTCTAGCAGCTCGTACACAATCCTCCATCACCTACACAGTTCAGATGACCTAGATTTTTTCATGGTAGATAACAGCAAGACAGGGATTTTGTGGAACTGTATTTATAACAAGACCATAAGTTTAGAGGCTTCAAGGTATTGCCAAACTTCAGTATTCATATAAGATAACCCATAATTCTCTTCTAAGATCCCATATCCACTCTTGCAAATCCAGTATCAGTTAAAGACTATTATTCAGTTCAGCAACATTTATGGAACCACCATATGCACATATCCAATCTTATCCCATTTTAAGGAAAAATCCTCAGGAGATGACAATGCTTTGCCAATTTGATGCCAGTCATATCACAGGTGCGCAGTCTGCTTTGGTGAGCACAATGGCAACTTGTCCAAGACCCCTTTCCACAGGGGATCTAGACAACTGCTATTTCCCTCATCATTTTAGGGCAAACTTTTTTCTGAATATTACTCTTTATGTAGCATTGCCAGCTACCTGCTGAGTTGTGTTTTTGGCTGAAACTGGGAGATACTATGGCACTGAAATGAATAAATGTAAGGAATTCAGAAAGTGAGCAGTAACAGTGCTAGTTCAAACAGATGGATTATGCCCCTTCTTGCTCTTTATTTCATAGTCTTTAATTCTGCATAAAGCAAATCTAAATAAACTAATAACTTACCTTCCTAGAATAGGGAATATGGATAGAGACTAAGATCTCTTCTGGTGTAATGGTATTGTTACCAACTCCATCTGCAAAAATATCACTCACAGAAATCTGTCGCCTTTGTCCTAAAAAAAAAAAAAACAAAAAACTCAAATCCAGAAAATTCCCTACAATTGTGCAATTAACACAATATCAATAGTATTTTAATTAGCAAGAAATACCTGCTGCCTTCCTGAATAAATAAACACTACAGAGCTTACATAAAAAACTATCAGTGATATGTTCCATAAATTCAAATGGTTGCTCCATCTTCCATAACATCATAATACCAGATTCCTAAAAAAAGTACTCAGAGGTCAATCCCCATTCTATAATCCTCCCTTCCAATACTGCCATGATGATTCCACCCTCAACCCTATCAACTTATTCCAGATCTCTGCAGCTGCTGTCATAACTACCTTTCAGTCTAAAACATACAAAATGAGGAAGCAAACTGAGAGGTAAAGAACTGCTGCAAAAGTAGAATGTTATTAGGAGGGTGGGGCTTTTGTTGTTTAGGTTTTGGGTTCATTTCTTCTTTTCTTTTTTTGCTTTTCCCCTGAGATTCTGAGCATTTCCAGGAGTCCAGAAAGAAATAAATGCTATTGCTCTTTCCTTTCTCTTTTTGGTATTTTATTCTGAAAGTGAACATATTTGTTATTCTGTGATGGATATTATGAAAGATAAAATTCTCAGAAGGAAGATGACAAAATTCTGCAAGGAACCTAAATCTCTAAGAGCCCTTTGAACATTTAAATGCTACAGAGACAGGCTATCTCCTCCTACCTTTTGAAGCCAGATTGAGCATGCAGTTGCTGGCTGCCAGAACAGGATTCAAGTCTGATGTTGATTTTCTATTTATGATGTTTCCACCAAATGACTTGAAAAAATAAAGAAGTTTATGTTACTTTTCTCGGTAATCATCATATTAAGTGACAATATGAGATGCAAATTATATGTACGTTAATACATATTGAAAGCTACAAAAAGAGGTATTGATAGAAAATTCATGGCAAAATCAAAATTAAAAATGCAAGTTCTACATGTGGTCAGGACCAATTTCACATTTGTTACAATTTTTTCAAATAGTAATTGTAAGTAATTCCCAACATACAGCAACATTTCTTATCTGTTCTCCGCCCAGAGTTCTCAATTGCTGCAAGACAGCACAGAAAACCCTTGTCTTCTCTTCAGGGAACTTGGCAATTGCATTTGTCAAGATGTCTTTCACTAGAGAGAGGCTGCAGGCAGCTCCCAGAGTTAACCCTGTAACCAAAAGATTATGAAAGTGTAACATGTGCATTGCTTTATTGCCTGGGTTTTAAAGTGTCTTCAGACTGAAGAGTTAGGACAGCTCATGGGAGCTAAGGCAGATAAAAGGAGAGGAGCCTTTGCATTTTAAAGGAACTGGAACCTTTATTTCAGGAGACTGAGGGTAAAATCCCTAGAAATTATGAAATAGAACTAATACCTCACCTCCTCTGCTGAAAGGGAAATCCCTTCTGTGCTTCCAGCTGCACATCCCAACTGCTTCCCTTACACCTTGCTTTGACTGAGTAAAAATTTAGGAGACATCACACAAAGGTGAGTCAGCTTCAAAACGCTTTCAAAAGACTTCCTATTCCAAAGCATGACTTCCATCCTAATTTCATCTTCCTTTGCATATGTACATGCTAGTTATTCTTCTAACATGGGGGTAGGTAGCATTGGCAGCAAAAACCCAAATAGTCCTAACAATGAAGACAGTATCATTTTTCCCACTAGAAAGAGAACTCATATGCATTTACTTCGGAAGTTTTTTTTGTAAGATTATACTTCTGATTTTTTTTGTAAATGGTACACAGTTCCCTTCTATTAAAAATAATTATTTACATAATAAATGAATGTTTTCAATGAATACTGGGATTCAATTAAATGTATAAATGAAAACAGAAATAAATTTAATGCATTTTAATTAAGCAAAGCAATATTAAATTTTGTGTATTTAAAAGAAAAATTTAATCAAAACATATTTTGCATTTAAATCTGATGAAAGAGAGGAAATGCTATTTCTGGCTGGCAAACTAAACTGCATATCTCTTGTTTAGGACTAGTAAGTCTCACCTTCAAATACCTAGGTTTTATTTACACACTTTAAAGAAGGAGTAAGAATTCTCCCAGCTTTTTTCAATTCCTAGCTACTTTTCAGCAAAGAATAAATTAGTCTTTGAATAGAACTGGATGGCTGACCAGAAATAAAATAGATATTCTAAATGCAACGACAGAACTATCAAACACAGCTTATCACTTAAGAAAAAAGTGCCTTTCGGGCATATAGCAAATAATTAATCAGATATGACTTTCCTTAAAAATTTGGCTATAAGCTAGTACAATGTAATTTTTATTCAACTACTTCAGACTATTATACTAAGCTGAGACCTGTTCTGGTTGTAGTTCTAATCCACCAGAAATTATTTAAAACCCAAAACCTAGTCTAACTAAAAAAATCTCCACGCTTAGTATAAACATGTAAGTTGAGGTACAACATTTTTAACCCATTATAATTAATGTTGTTATGATTGAGAACAAGATCAGTCAATGCATATCAGTGATGCCAGTTTAATCACAGCCTTTTTTCTAATGTAACCAAGCATGCCACATGCTAACTCTCCCTGTGGTTCTGTAAGGATCTCTCTGCTATTCAGCAGTCACAGAGCAAATCCTGCATGACTGACCACCAGAACCAGTATTGCCAGAATAATCATCCTTGCACTAAGGCCCAAGATAATATTGCTGGTCAGCTCTGCACTGAGTCAGGAAGCCAAAACCCTCCTGCACTGTGTTTGGCAACAGCCCCTTGACCTGGGAAACAGCCAAGCACGCTTAGGGAATGAGTTGCTCAGCACTCTGGAATGGTGCAGCATTCCTTACTGCAAAGAAATCTTCTATTTTGGAAAAAAGTAATGTTTACTGACCATCATTTGTGTATTTCAGCACATTCAGATCAGGGATCCTTGCAGGAACAATAAGAACTGGATGGAACACACCTCTGAACTTCATGTCAGGTCCTACAAGACAGGAATAGACGCAGACAAAAAGCTTTTCCATAACGACAGCTCCCACATACTGGAACGTAAGCTTAGGGATGAAGATGCAAAAAGAACCACAAACGTAGCCCCGGTCCTCTCATGCACACTGGAACTAAAGCAACAGGAGCTGTTCTGATCACATACATACCCACACTGGTGTTCCCAACCACAAGAGGTGCTTTAGGGTAGGTGGCTTTCAGATCCAGCAGTTCATCCAAGCTTACAGGAGAAATCCATGTTACTCGCTCCCCACGAAAAACCAGAGTTCTTTTTGGTTGATTTTCTGCCATTCTCTGATGGAGAAACATGGCAGATTTAAATATTTAGACATACAGACAGAAGTGAGGCCTAATAGACAATAGACTGAAAGTCAAAAATGTTCTTAAACAACAGCAATTCTACACAGTCCTTTAAAATTGGATAAAAAGGGGACAGAAATGTTATGCTGGCTAATGTTTGCACAATGATGAAAGTCGAGACTGTGTGGGTGAAAGGTCTTCAAGTAATTCCAGTGGGCTTATAAACAAGAATGATAATAAACAGTCCCCTAGCAAAAGATGTAGGGATAGATCCTGCAATTGCTAAAACTGTTAAAAAAGTGATGAAAAAATACTTAGTAGTAGTTCTTGGAGAGCACCAATGGCACTGACAGCAGCATCCCCTTCTAGATTATGCATACACTTAAGTGTCTCCGGCTGTTCTAGCACTGATCACTTGGAAATAGCTTGTGAACCAGTGCTGGTACAAACACACAGTAAAGAACTCCTGTCCTGCAGTCATCAATCTTTCTCCAGAAGCAGTCAGCTAACTACAGAATCTGGCTTTGAATCTCTACAATGGTAATAAAGTAAAACAAACAGCATTCAGTTTTTCTAGGGCAAATACTGCTGTCAATAATTAAGGATGCCTAACGCTTTCAATTCCAGCTGTTTATATCTTCGGCATGCCTTAATCACAGGGGCTAAACACTCTCTGATCTGGGCGGCCATCTGAGAACAGACTAACACAACTATTAAGCCACAAAACTGTTTTCCGATGTTAAAAATTGTTTGCTATTCAGTTTGCTGTGAAGTATTTTTATCTTCAGCTGCTGGACTGAAAATTCAGTTTAAGTTGCTTCTTTACCTTCTCACCTGACATCTAACTCTGCAGCTTCATTTTCCCAATATGACTTTTTTTTGGTATGCGAATATTCAATAAGCTTACTGGGCAAAAAAACAACAAGGAGTATAACAACATTAAAACGTTCTGACATGTCTTCTGATGAATTACTGCTAAGCAGGACTTAAGAATTAATTCTGAACAGAGCAACAAATAGTCTACAAGCAGCAAAAGGTACCATTAGTTCTGGAGGGAAGATAAGCTCCTGGGTGGGATCTAAGGGCTGGAATTCATCTGCTGAAAACAGGCTGGTGGACACCTTAAAAAGAAGACAAGCAAAGACCAAGAATCTTCTCTCATCATTAATTTCACAAAACAATATTAAAAGAAAAAGCAAAGCCAAACCAATAGACTGCCACTGAAGTTAGTAAAAAATGTAGTAATTTCATTATCATTTGGATTTGTTTTTAAATCACCATGCATCATTTGGAGGTGCTGAGGTGAAAGAAGTGTTCATAATATTTTCTTAAATGCTACTGCTAACACAAATGACAGTGCAGAAGCAAGCAACTGAAGGACTAAGGACAGGCTTCCTGTAGTTCTACTATAACAAAGTAGCTTCATGCCAACCTAAAGTACTGAAAACCCAAAGAGGTAGATCAGCTATTACTGAAAGAAAATTAAGAACAAGGTGAAATACTTGTATGGATAAGAGGTTTCACATAAAATCACAATCATAGCTCTAATTTTTTAGAGTGTATCAATTCTCCAGAGTCAAGTCAGCAGTTTTCCTAAGATACCAGTACTCAGAGCATCACTGATCATTGATTTAAGCAAATTTCACATATGCCCTAATGTCTTTCACAATGTAATTCTCACTGTACTGGTAAAGCTCAGACTATTAATAGTACTGACCCTGAAGAGCTGTTCAAATCTCAGCTCTGGAGACCCAAACTACCTTATACCAATTATCTGACCACAGATAGTGCTATCAGAGCCCCCCCATACAAATTCACACATAGAATCCTCAATTTTTCAAAATATTTCCAAATTTCTCACGAGGAATAATAAAATATCATATTTATCAAATACTATATGCAATATTCTTTCTCTAAGTTTTATATTGAAGCAGGATCAGTAGTATATTTAAAACTTTACCTTCTCTTCATTGTCAAACAAATTATCTTCCTGATCCAAGCAACATTTTCCATTTGCTTTTCTTTGACAACAAATGGATTCCTAAGATACGAAAATCCCATTAGTGACATACTGCCCAGAATGGCAATGAGTTAAAGCTCATAAGATAAGAGTGACTCTATATTTCAATAAAGTTCTAGATGAAGTTTATTAACAAGCTGAATTAGAAGGATTAAGTGTTAAAGGAATGATATTAAAAAATTATTTTAAGTCATCAAATGTTGACATCCTTAATACAAAATAATTCCCACTGTGTAGAATTCTTTTGACATTGTGAGAGCAGATGTAGATGGTCTGTATTGTTTCCTTTACCAACTGTTCACTCCCATTTCTCCTTGGTAGGTTTCTGACACATTGCAGTGCGTGATAAATTCTAAGAACGTGGACTGAAATTCTGCTTTTATTCATGCCAGTACTAACTCACAGTAAACCACATGGAGTTACTTCAGATTACTCCTCATAATCCAGGCTAGACACCATGTTCACTTCTGTTTATCAATTTTTCTAAGGGGTTTTTTTACACCATTTACTCAGAATGACACCTTTAAACAGAGGGTCAGTGAAAATCTTGATGGCCTGTATATGCATATACACTGATGCCCCCAATCTAGCACTCCTATCACCAGTACTTCTTACCTTACAGAAGGTTTTACAGGCATCTAAGATTGGCCTGTATCCAGTACAGCGGCACAAGTTCCCTGAAGGAAGGAAATCAGTCAGAAAAGGTTTTGCTCTAAAGATGTGGCTTTAGAACGTCATATGTTTATGTGAGTTTTGTGTTTTTTAAGCTCAAGGAGAAGTGTCAGCTCTCAAAAATAAAAAACAGAACAGTGACACAAGACTTAGGACCTTGCAGCTCCTGACAAAAAATGCTGTTGTTTCAAGGGGTGTATGAAATAGTTGAGATCTGCACTACAGTGAATGCTGGCTCCAGGTCAGCAGGAGAATAAGAGATTGTACAGTATTTTTTACCCACTCAAAATATTGTTCTCTTTCCCCCTGACTTTTTTTCTAGAAGTGAAGGAAACTAACGTTACACCTTTAAACTCACCACACAGCAACAGGAAATGTCCTTGGCTCCACTGTGGCTCTAGAGCACAACAGATGACAGAAGGCTATTTTACCTACAATAAATGCTCACACTTTCCCTTACTGAAGATAAGGCCAAGAGATGCAGACTATCTGTTTTAATCCTACTGCAAAGGGCCTGTCCTGCAAGGTTTATGACATTCTCAACACCAGGCATAAAGGGACCTTGGAGACGCTCACATGCAGCTGCTTCTCCAATATGACATAATTTTTGCACATCTGATTTTAAGCATTTCAAAAGACACATATGGGGATGTTTTGAGCACCTGAAACAGTCCACAGCTCTGTGTTTCATTTTCCAGGATAAAAGAATGACAGGGAATACAAGGCCTCCATCCAGCAGCAACTCTTCTAGAAAGCACAGCTTGTAAGAGTACATCCTCCATGCATGCAGACATGTATACTCACACAGACAAGCACTCACAAAGCACCTGAAGAAATGCTTCAGGAACACACCTGCAAACTAAAAAGTGGCAATATTTACCAGCCAGAGCTGCAATCATCTGCTCTGAAGTTGGTTCTGGGTGGTTTCTTAGCAAAGTGTATATGGACATCACCATTCCAGGTGTGCAGAACCCACACTGGGAGCCATGGCACGTGGCAAGTCTTTCCTGAAACGAAATACCACAAACAACACTCCTTCCAGCACTCATCTCCATTCTAATGAATGCTCTCTTAAATAGGTGATGCCATACAAAATGTTGCCTTGGTAATAAACCAGACTTTTTAAGTAAAACATTTAAAACAATATCAAATGCAAATAATTATTTTGGGTGTGATGTTGATGCACATGTTACTAAAGAAGCTAAGTAACCTTCAGCAGACTTCTGTCTTTTTTGCACTTATACTAAAACATGAACCAAAGGGACACTGTCCAAGATGTGTCATTAGCCCAAAGAGAGCAAAGCCTGACCCACTCCAACAATCATCACGTATCAACTACTTGATCAGACTGTCAATATTAAAGTAAGTTCCATCATCAGCCTTGATCAATCAACCACCAGAAAACAACCCTGCCCTCTGTTGTCACTTAGCAGGGAAAACAACAATCTTATTAAATTTCCATGCCCTAAAAGCACTGTCACTAAATTCATTCCATACAAAAAAGAAATTAGTAATCTTCCTATATAGTGATACTGCACTCTCACCTGAACTGGATGAATCCTGGTTTTGGCACTTCCAATACCTTCCACTGTAGTCACTGCTGCACCATAAAAGGAGCAAATGGGAAGCAAACATGCATTGGCTGAATAGTGTCTTTGGAACATAAAGGGGAATAAAGAACATGAGTATTATTTAATAAACAAATCTGAGTATTATTTTTCGGTCAATCAAGACATAGCTCATACTTACATACAAAGCAGCCACTATTAACATTTGGAATGAGAAGTGATCACTTTTTAGCTGTCTCTTGACCCCCATATAAAAGCATATCTATAAGGACAATTCAATGGAATTTACATCTTCCTTAATACCTCAGTCTTTTCTAATTGCCCTCTCGTCTCTCTTGCCCACAAGGAATCTGTCAACTGTATTTTGAAGAAGAAAGGTAGGGAAAGGAAGATTGCTGTAGTCATCAGAAGAAAGTAAAGAATTACTGCTGCAAACTTATAATCAAAATTCCGATCCACAGGAAATTCTGATGTAAAATAGATACCATTGTTCCTATTTAGGAACAATGTTGCAGCATAAGCCACAGCATACCTTGCAGTTGAGAAGGCCATGATCCACAGAGTATCATCAAACAATTGAGAAAGCTTCAACTCACAGAGTAACATCATACCACTTCAGAAGGCTTCAGGAGTATGCCCATACAGAGTAACATTATGTCACTTCAGAAGGCTGCAAGTGTCTGCCCTTCTTGCTCTTTAGCCCAGCCTTTTATACCTTCATGTTGATGCATTGCACCTGTGTGCCCTCTGTTCCCTTTGGTGATTGGTCAGTGCCCCTGGGCACTCCAGCTCTAATTGCTTTTAATGCTGCTCACCTGACCTACACAGCTGTAGCCCACTGGGGATGAGGCTCAGCCACAGCCCCACTCCCAATCACCACAAACTGTGCACCTACAGAACAACACACCAAAATCAAAATTCTTCAAAGCATTTAATAATTTCAATAAAATTATTTAAAATTATTGGGTTTTAATACAGTTAAATTTTTTCAGTAGTCTGCTTTAATTTTAGCTCTTTCATTAACTTTAAACATTTTCATTTGTGTTGCATTCCAATGTAATGTAATTGTACAAAAGGACAGCTGGAATGTTTTTTCCCCACCCAATAAACACTTCAGCGTACAATGACATGTAACCATTTAACAATTTGATTGATGTTTTCTCAACTTAAAAGCAATTTATTCCAGTCTTTAGCTTACGGACTCAAACTCCAGGTTTCAGTTCAAAATCTTTCTTTCTGTGGGTGGGATGTAAGGAATGGAGTTCAGTATCAAAGGGCTGATAAGACTCACACTTGTGCCTACCCTACCTTCCCACCAATTATATGACAGTATGCTGGTTTTGGCTGGGACAGAGTAGTAGCTAGTTTGAAGCTGTGCTCTGGATTTGTGCTGGAAGCAGTGCTGATAACACAGGGATGTTTAGTTACTGCAGAGCAGGGCTTACACAGAGTCAAGGTCTTTTCTGCCTCTCACCCCACCCCACCAATGAGGAGACTTTGGGAGACAACAAACTGGGAAGGACACAGCTGGGACAGCTGACCCAAAATGACCAAATCATATTCCATGTCATGTGGCATCATGTGCAACATATAGAACTGCGGGAAGAAGAAGAAAGGGTGGAAGTTTTGGAGTGATTGTGTTTGTCTTCCTAAGTAACCATCACAGATGATGGTGTCCCAGCAGTGACTGGACATCTGCCTGATGATGGGAAGTAGTGAGTAAATTGTCTACTTTGCTTTGTTTGCACAAGCAGCTTTTGCTTTATCTATTAAACTGTCTTTTCTCAACCCATGAATTTTCTCCTTCAGCATTCTGATTCTCGGCCCCATTCCGCTGGGGGGAGTGAGTGAGCACCTGCACGGTTCTCAGTTACTAGCTGGACTTAAACCACCATACTGAGCTGCAGGTAGGAGCCACATTCCAGTGGTCAAGCCAAAGAATCTCAAATTAATGCCTCCTATGACCTCTTGCAGGGGCTATCAGTATTTATTTATAAATCAAGCATTTGAGTATGATAGTTCAGCAAATTTACAATACAGCTGAATCAACAGCAATTTTTCCAGCATTCTCCTTTTGGATTAAAGTGACCTTTCCTCTAGATACTTCTACTATTAAGTACAAGTTCTACAACTCTGTTTTTAAGGTTTCATATCTGGAAATGGTATCAACAATCATAAATTTTTCTGCAGTTTCAAAATATTCTGTTGAGGATACCGTATCTTCTTTGAAGCTGGCTCATAAGTTGATATCATCACTGTGCAAGCACCACAACCACCTCCTCCACAGCCATACTTAGTTCCTGTAAGACAGACTGAAAATGCTGTCATTAGGGAAAATAATTATCTGGTTCCATTCTGGGCTTTATTCCACTCAAAGGCTTGAGACAACCTTTTTTCCTAAACTCCTAAGGAACACAGAATTTGTCTGGTATCAGCATATGTACTGGATTCTGTTCTATATTGGAATAAATTTTCAGTGAAAGCAAGATGGAAGCTAAGAAGTTACATGACCAAAATCCTCTTCCCAAGAAAACAGAAAACTTGATTATAATTTATTTTGGAAGAGGAGTAAGTTGTGACAGAAAAGGGAAGTGAAAATTACTTCTCCAAGTGAAAACTGGAAAGGAAGAAATATGTAATGGGCAAATCAGCTGTATATTTGAAATTCCAGTGGAACACTAAAACAAATTTCCCAGTTTCTCCCAGAAGGCCCATTTATAGACAGGATATTTGCCTTGCATCACATCTGAAGGATCACACTTCTGAGAGAAGTGCTCATTTCTGTGAATCTGGAACAGTGGCCAGTCTAAAACTGTGAATCAACAAACAGCTACTTTAATGTTCCAACGCCACCAAAAGAAGATGCCTTTTTGCCCCACAAAATTCCATCAGTCTCAGGTTTTCATCACAAGATCTCCCCTTTACCAGGAGAGAGACTATTACAAAGCCTGGGGACTTTTATTCTGTCAAGTTACTGACCCCTAGGTTTTTAGACTTCTTTATGAGGTGGGAGGGGAGGAACACAGACACATATTCATTGCGCCTGATGGCATAATTTATCTCTTTAAAAAGCCAGGCCAAAAATACAGCAGCTCAACTGAAGGATATTTGGATTAAGAAAGAGACATCATTTAGTGCAGTTGATTTATCTTAAAGCTATCACAACTTCCTTAATCTGGTAATTAAACCTTGAATTAAAATTTCTTAGAATTTTACTTGAATAAGGCTTTCATGAGTGACTTTAGGGAACAGACAAGAAAAGGATACGCCTCTTTCGCAGATAAGCCAAGAGCATTTGTTCAGGATCAGCATTTTTCTCTATTATCTACAGCAAGAAAGTAAAAACAAGGTTTAATTAAGAAACCAAGGCATTTCGTAATCCAGGGCACAGACTACATTCACACAAGGCCAGAAGAGAATCCTTCTCTGGTTCCCTCTCATAGTACTACACTAATTGCCAAACACCACAGGAGAGTTTGGACTCCTGGAAACTCCTTTTCAGACACATACACTTCCAGAAAAGAACTGTTAGGGCACCGGGCAAGTACTAAAAATAACTGGTGCTCAGTGAAATGTTATACTGAGGGAACTGACCTTCGGCCACACTAGAAATAAAAATGTAGAACTTTAAAGACAGCATAAAGAACTAACTAATGATTTGCAGATTTTAAAGTCTCCCTGGCACTCTGACATACTCGAATAAACATTAGAGGAAGTCTGTAAGGCTATCGGCAGTAGCGATTTCTTTTCTAGTTTTATTTATATTAACCTTCACTTGCTGTAAGAAACTGACAACAGAAATATCC
This sequence comes from Melozone crissalis, assembly GCF_028551555.1. Lineage (NCBI taxonomy): Eukaryota > Metazoa > Chordata > Aves > Passeriformes > Passerellidae > Melozone > Melozone crissalis. The sequence goes on along the minus strand of NW_026535919.1, from coordinate 33,233 downwards.
ACACTCTTGATCGAGTACAGTATTTCTTATTTGGTCACTTAGAATCAGCTAGTTCATTACACTTGGTTTGGATCAACAACCAGTCCTAGCAATATTATCTTTACGCTCAATAGTCCAAATTTGGGCACTAAAGTCTTGCTTTCAGTTGTGCCTCTGAAAACCTGACACCATCAAAGATGAGAAGCCAGACATCCAAGTGGAAAAAGGGGTTTGCTTACCAGCCAAGTTTGATACCCAGCTGAAAGTGTGTTTCACTTTGACACACTTTTTCTCCCAAACATAGCAGAGCTAGCCAAAATGGGATGCAACCATCCAACCTTCTTCCGGAGGTTTGTGTGAGGCTTCGGTTACACTCGTTCGAATAAATCTGAGGAAGCCAAATCTATGCCCTTGGGGGTTGCTTCAGGCACAGCAGCCCCCCTCTCTCCGGCCCGTACTTCCCTTCCTCCCGTTCACACAGAACACGAGCTCCTGAGCCCCCGCGGCCCCTTGCTGCGCCATCGTTCGCAGCCCGGCACCGGAGCAGCAGGGAAAGCCGCGCAGCTGGACGCGCCCTGGGGCGGGGCGGGGCCGCGGGGCGGGCGCGGAATGCGGGGCCGAGCCAGGCGGTAACACGGGCATTGTTTCCAACAAATATTGATTTTCTTTAGCTTTCTAAAGTGTTATTTAAGTGTTGAAAAACGAAGTCGTGCCTCGCACTTTCTCAAAGGACACAGGTGTTCTTGCAGAGCTAAACAGCAACGTTAACACTGTTATCGGGTTCTTATAATATCACCAAGAGTAATTTAAAATTGAGATAAAATCCAGCAATGTAGTGATCATGGGACCAATGTGATTTTTTTGCTATATTTGCATTCACAAAATAATCAGCAGTAAGGTTCAGGTATCAACCATTTGTAAGGGCTAGTTGTGCAGGAAAGGTTTTACAGAAAAAATACTTTCCTCTTTTTCTATAATCAAAATATATGGAATTAATTTCCTACAAAATTTCAATTAGATTAGTAAACATGAGAAAAAACAACTTTAAAACTATAAAAAGAAGTTCAAATTACCTTATTCTCAGCAAAATTCTCCTAATTCTTGGTGATTGCTACAAACAGATTTTTATGTCAAAAATCATGAGCTGCTTTTTCATCATTTTCCTGGAAAGAGCTTCTAATATATCAAATGACCTGGTAAAACAATCACATATAGTGAAGTTTCAAAGACAATGCAACATTCTTTATGCTGCTTTTATGTTATCATTTTTTGTAACAATAAAAAGAAATGCAACCTAGGAAATAACAAAGTGAGTTTTCTCTGTGTTCTATTATTGAACATCAATTTCAGCAACAAGAGTGAGGATGGAGAAAACAAGGAAAGAAGGGCAGTAGCAATAATATGATTTTACAGTTACTTAGCTTCTGTGATCTTCAGGCCACTTTCTTTATACTTTTTTACTTGGAAGGATATCTATACTAAAGGAATGGAAGAAATGAAGGCATAAACCCCCAGGCCTTTTACTTTTATTGAAAATTTCATGCTTGTATTTGGGACACCCTAGCAGTCTAGCTGGTAACACCTGAGGCTGTGTAGAACAACAGGACCTTCACTGAAAAAATAATTAAGCCAGTCCCCAATGAGATTATTTATTTTCTGGGAAGATAAAACATGTGCCTCTGTTTCTAGCTTTCAAACCACAGGCAGTAGAGAGAAACAACCATTTAAAAAACCATTGTGTTTTGCTGCTGCAGTGCCAGCACCGGGAACACAAGTTTTAACAGGTATTTCTTGATGGTTTCTAATGACACAGTTGCTGATGTTGATAAATAGTGGAAGCTAGCAATAACATTTCAATTAAAAATAAAATAAATTAATTTCAAACTTAGTAATAAAAGCCAAGGAAAATGCTTAATAATTTCTATGTGTACTTCCTTCTAAAAAATAACATTGAAAAAGGATAGAATCTATCTTCCCAACCATTTCTGCAACTCTTCACAATAGTCTTGGCGAATGTGGTGATGTACACAGCATGTACCAGGAAGAAAAAAGTCTGCCTGCTGAAACTTCCCAAATAATGTTAACAGCTGTTTTGCAGTGCAGATGACATTGTCTGGGTGATGAGGTAAGTTTTTTATTGGAAGAATTGTCATACTGATTGAATACTCTATTTGTACTGCAAGGTTCTATATGAAAACACCTTGCTCTACTTACTGCTGTATAATTACAATCTCTACATGATCTTTGCAATGATAACCACAGCTAGACAACTCTCTGTTTAGGGAATAAATGTCCCCTTTGTAAACTATCTCACTAGTGATACATTTAACTCTAAATTCATATATGGAAAGTCCTACAGCATCTTGAGGAAGCTGCCTTAGGGCTACAGACCCTAACAAAATAACCACAGTAGAAAACAGTTGTGGTATTACTTAAGTGTTTGTAAATAACACATTTACGCCTCTTAGTGTTTATGGTTATAGTTCCAGACTTACATGTAGAATGGACACACCTGAAAGTTATATCCAGGAGTGTGTTCTGATATGTATCAGTCCTTTTCTGTCAAAATACACAGCTGAAATTCTGGCAACTCACAGGAGAAGGATGTAGGTTCCTCCTATTGAACTTCTCGAGATTCCTCTCAGCACATTTCTCCAGCCTGACCAGATCCTCTGAATGGTGACAGAACCATGGGGTATTTCAGCCACTCCTTCCAGTTTCTGATCACCTGCAGACTTGTGTAGGGTGCACTGGCTCATACAGGTTGTTAGTGAGCGTGTTGATCACTGCTGGCAGCAGTGTGAAACCCTAATGTTTTGCCTCCAGCTGGACCATTTGGCACTAATCACAACCTTCCAGCTTTTCCACTCACCTCACTGTGCCCTTAACAAATCCATACTTTGTCAGTTTGTCTGTGGAATGTTATTAGAGAAAATATCAAAAGCCCTACTATAATTGAGACAAGCATGTAGTGCTCTGCCCTCACCCACCAAGCTAGTTGGAGAAGTCTATCAGGTTCATAAAGCCTGATTTCCTGATTGCAAATCAGTGCCATCTGCTCCCAACCACCTTCTTGTCTTAAACATCTGTTAAAGCACTAATTTCTCCATTAACTTCCAGCTTACAATGTAATCTACAATGAAGTACAAAGAGTATATTTAAAAGAATGTTTTAAAGAATATATTATAATTTTTAAAAGAATATACTGTATTTTAAGAATATACTTTTAAAGAATACATTATAAATTCAAGAATATCAGTTACACCTCTTAAAAAGAGACATGCTGTACCAGACAAAAGGTCAAGCTAACCAAAGAACTGGTCTCTTGAGAGGGTAACTGGGGAATGTCCTTGGAAAAGGTACAAAAATTTGTAAAAGGCATAGTAAGGCTTCTGCAGAATCATCTTCCAGCCTTCAAAAATTTGCAATTCAGGAACATCCTATGCCAGAAATGGTTTTTCTGGTAATTCTTCCTAGATTTTTCTTCCATTAATGTGTCTGATCAATTTTTAAGCCTGTGTAAACTAGTAACATCTACTGCATATGCATGAAGAACCACTATCCATAACCAAAATAAGTTAATTTGGATCTCTATCTCATTAAACATGCCTCTCTGTTGCAAAATTAACCTGAACCTTATCTATTGTAATGTGTAAAAGCTGTGCAGGTAGTGAGCCTCTGGTAGCATCTACAAATCAGGTACTACAAGAAAACTGTCAGCTGACAGCACATTATGGAATGCAGAGGGGAAGCAGTACAAAACCTGAAATCTGAATGGTATGACATTATTGTATTACTTGTCACATGGGCAGTCTCAATTGGAAACTCAAGGTGTTGCTTTCTCTAGACCATATTTGCTACTGAATTCCTACTGCAGTGCTTTTTTCTTCCTTGCTACCTCTGGCACATACTGTGGGCAATTGACTTCCCTCCATTATTTATTTCTCAATGAGATTTCCTTATTCAAATCTCAGTGTGATTCTGTCAAATCCAAAAGTCAACTATCAAAAAAAGACTATCTCCATCTATTTCAATAAATTCATAAAAATTTGGTATGCGTGTATCCATTCCAATCAGCACTGAGAACTGGTTCCACTCAAAATAAACATGAAAAACTCACAGTACAATTCCCAAAGCTCGTTTATTTTTATTTCTCATTAAAACATATATTTTCTAATAATTTAAGAAATGCTGCAAACCATTTGAACAGATTAAAAATTAATGACCTGAGATGCAAAACAGGAGTGAGCCTCACCTGTATAAGTCTTCCTCAGTAAAGTATTCTGTGCCCCTTTTACAGAGGTTCTTCTCCAGAAAATTTCACTGTGGAAGACCTTACTAATCAAAGAACAACAAAGAGTCTATATTGCTAAACATTTACATAGATACATAAACAATTGTACCCATTTTAGAAGTATTGTCCATAAAGGCAATTCTCTCTTCCTCAATAAAATTTTGATTTGCTTTTAAAATTTACTTTCTTCTTTACTTTGTAGACTGAGGAATCCAGGAATTGTGTATCTGTAAATCGATCCCCTCTCCTTAATTTGCTGTAAAGAAAAGAAGTAAAAACATTAGGTATGAATATCATCAAGCACATGTGCAACTACAGTAATGTGATCATAATAATTCACATGGTAAATAGCACTAATGAAAGCTTTATACACTAAAGAAATTAAACTCGTGGAAAATAAGTATGTATGAAAAAGCAAGACACTACTGCTTTCCAAAATAATGCTGGAAATATGTGACCTCTATCATACTAGGATGTGATATTTCTATTAAAAAAAATTCAAAACTTGTTTACACTGAACACTTAACAGCACCCATTCAGGACAGTGTAAATTTAACTGTAATATAAATAGGAGACAAGAATCTAAAATCTTAGATTGGCATCAACATTTTTTTTCTGTTATTAGTTACCATTTCTCAGAAATACAGAACTTATCATTTTGGGGTAAAAGAGTGGCAATGTGTCAGTGTATAATACTGTAGAATTTAACATATAAGTCAATTAATAAAAGTGCGACTCTAATACCTTACCATTTTTTTTATAAGTTGTCTGGCATAAATATTTCTGAATTGCCAGTGGTAAAGTGAAGACTTTCTCCATTACTTTTAGCTCCTACTTTTCCTCACTCACTGCTTCAACTGTTAGCTTACTTACAGAAGTAAAAAATGTTTTGAGGTTGTATGAGAACAGTGCTCTATTTTTTTTTTCAGTTTATGCATTCATCCTCTCCTACCACAGTATTGCCAGAAAAAAAGGCTTTTTATACCTTTGTCATAAAGTAAGTTGGGATAATCCTTTCACTCTCTTCCCTGTTCCAGGGAAGCCTTTCTACTGTCTTTACCTCATGAATACACATCCTACTAACACACACTCAACACAGTGGAACTGTTCCTTAAATTAATATTATACTTTAAAAAAATCCAAACCAAACAGAAAAACCTCAACAACTTTCTGGCAAAAATCCCACAGAATATTTTCAGAAGTAGTGAACTTAAAGGTCCATTTATATTTAGATCTATTTATGTAAGAGCAAATATATTAGTTTTCTTAATGGAAGTTTGGGTTTCAAATTCCCTTATAAATTTCAGAAGTTATTTCACAATTTATGTCTTGTCTTTTAATAATCTATAAATCCCTCTGCCACTAAACTTACCAAGAATAATAAGAGGCAAATTAATTACAAAATAATATATCCAATATAACCAACTATCAAATTATTCTATCTTAAATAATTTTTTATATTACATACAGATAGTTAAATTTAAATGACTGAATTATATAATATTAGTACATAAATTTCCTTTCCATTTCACAAGATTACAAGGACATTATATTACAAGGACATAAATTATGGTATAATTTACCTTTAAGTATAACATTCATAATTATTCATCTCTAAAGGGGATTATATCATGATAAACATTAAGATTCACTATTATTTTCTATTAGTCCAAACTATATTTTAGAATTTGAATACTACTGTTGTCTTACTTTAGTACTTGGAAATTCTGCCACACTAACTGGAGAAGCCTTATATCAACATTGAAGTATCTTTGCAAAACATTTGTGAGAGCTCCACTGTTTATTCAGGGGTTTAACAACCAATGTTTATTGGGGGTAGTTACGTACACAAAGGACAAGAACAAAAGCCCCAATTTATGTGTACCTACCTCCGAAGATTGGGTTCCTTGTAGCAAACAGTGGGTCTGCCTCGTCTCAGTGCTGCTGCTGAATCTTCTAAAGTTTGGGGGGATTTAGGTACAGAAGTCTGAATTTGTATACGAGTATTTGTCAGTTCTTGGAGAGTTTTTCTCCCTGTAAATACAGCAGTTTACATGCTTCATTTTAAATATTTTGTGAATCATTATGTAAACTTCAATTAGTAATAATTTTTGATATGTGTTTTGCAATTCAGCCACATTGATTACTGCTCCTATGCTGAAGGTACTCAGCATAACTCCATTTTATGAACTCCATTATATTGTATTATGATAATTGTATTTATTATAGAAGAATTTAAACCTATCTTTCAGATTATACTCAAGTTTTCTTATGTTCTTTATGTATAGTAGTTTAAAAAAGAGATTGTGACATCAAAGCTGGCCCATGGGCAAGTTGTAGAAAAACCTACTCAACATACTTCTAGATATGGGAATTCCTGTTGAGTTGCAGTGTTTCTAAAGAAACAAAAATTAAATTTTAAGTCCAGATATATTTTCCATTTAAGAAGGGAACAGTGTAGCCCTGTCTTGTTTCTCTTGGATAAAAGCTCAAGCTATTTTGTCTTTTTATGCCCATCTTTTTAAATATAATGGAATTCTTCAAAAAAGGAATGCCTGCTTTAACTAAAATTGTTTCTCAAGAATGTAGACTACTTATATCTGCGCTACTAAGTATCATCTTGGGATACACTGAAACATAACAAGGATATTAGTCACCACAATTTAAAAAGATATTGTAACTGACACATGATATAGAAGATTTTGGTGATTTTCATTCTTGCCCTTTTCCTCTCCTGTTTTATCTGCTCTTAACAAGCAATGAGAGGACAGAATTAAGAGAAAACATGTTACCACTGTTTCAGTCACTACCTAATTCAAAATGCCTTGCTTTTTCTAGCCCACACACTTACCATGACAAGGTGTCAGAGTATTTTTGTTGCTCTGTTTAGAAATATGATCCATATTTTGTTCTGTTTTTTCAGCATCTGGTGCTTCATTACGATCATTTTGCCTGTGGATTTCAGAGCTTTTCAGTTCAGAGAAGTTGATGGAAGCATTGTGGTTATCAAGAGCTGGGAGCTCCATATCAAGACGACCTTCCTGAGAACTATCTGCCTTAAATGGCATATTCTTACAGCATTCAACTTCAATCACAGGCTTCAACTTACTCACAAAGGAATGAATTTCATGAGAGACTTCCTGGTCATCCAAAATATTCTGATCCCCCTGAGCAATATGCCTGAAATAACTTTTTTCTGGTCTGGTCTCAGTAATATCAGAACTACACCTCTGTTTCTGCTTTACATGCTTATCAGGAAAATTACTTATGTGGGAGGGTTCACTTGCCACAGCTGAGCAATCTACCTTCTCTAACCTGTTAGCATCATCATCAACCTGCTCTTTAGCTTGTGGTGTATTCAGAGCTACACCATTTTGAGTAACTAAAGCCACTTGCATTTTCTGACTTACAGCTGCTTTCTTTCCAGCCTCTGCAAGCAATGAATCCTTGTGTTTTAGTTCTTCATTTTTACAAGCTGAGAACCGTGCAAGAGTTTCGTTTCGTATCACACATCTATTCCGGCTGGCCCTTGCCAATATACGCTTCAATCTGCCTGGTGAAAAATGGAAATGGCTGCTCTTTTGGTCTACTTTCTGACTAACTTTATGAGGGCTGTCATTTTCAGCTTCTCTACCTTGTCTGTGACTACTTTTTCTGTTGCTTTCCCACTGTATAATATTCTTCTGGTCTTGTTTTCTCTCGCTGTTGTCATATTGGTTTTGGTTTATCTCTGCTTGAGATTTTTTTGAAATATATTCTCCATACTGGCCATTTTCCTCTCTACAGGATTTTTCTGTGTTTGCTTTGGAAAGGTTTTGAGAAGTCTTCCTCTTTATTGTTGGTTTGGTATCTTTCTCATTTGTATTCAGAAAGCCCTCCTGTAAAGCCAATACATCAGAAACGTTATCTTGGAATGGTAAATTTTCAGCACAATAAACTTCTGGTGGGATCTTGTTAACAGTTGAGCATGAGTCTGTTTTTTGTATTCTGCTTTCCACTTCTCCAAACATTTCTGAGAATGTTCCTTTATTTGTCTCTTGTTTTCTTGGATTCATTACATTAACCTGGTATGTCCTCCTGGAATTCTTAGCTTTACTTGTTCTATTCTGTTGCTCTACAGAATTCCCTGTAGGTAGCTGTTCTCTCTGATTCTGGAATAGCTGAGTTAGTGAATCAGCAGTTACTGAAGTTTCACTGTTCTCAGCCCTAGAGAGCATTTCTTCTGCATGCAGATTTGAACAGACTTCAGTCTTGCTTTTAATTTTTTCTTTATCCTTCTTAGAATATTCTACTTTTCTGAAATTTGGTAATATTTTGTCAGAACTGGCATTATTAATTTTATTTTGGTGTAATTTATAATTGCCTTTTGCTGTAACTGTGAGAAGTTCACTTGCATCACTGGCAGTCAACTCCATATCAGCATCATAGACAGTTTCTTCAGGCATCTTGTCAGTAAAAAGCAGCTTAAAATCTGTCTTACTTTCACTGTTAAATTTAAGAGGTGAAAGAGTAAGGCAAGACAAGTCACTTGAACCTTCCTGCAAATTCCTATCATTGGCATTGCTGCTACTGTTGATGGTATGATGAAGCAGATTCAATGGCCTACATTTTATATCAAAATCCTTTATATTAGGTTGAGTTTTTGACTTACAAAGTACTGCATTTTTCTTTCTTGCAGTCACATTTTTATAGGATGGCAATAAACTACCATGATATTGTTCTGTAGGCTCCTCAGACTGTTCTAAGAATTGTGTATTTTTTCCATGAGCTGGGTAGGCACTATTGCAACTTAACTCTGCACACAGTTGATTTTCTGCAAAGAGAAAAATTTTAGCAGCTTGGGGAAAAGAGGAATGGAGTGTAGTTATCTGCATAAAACTACTGAAGACTGAACCAGAAGTATGGAAAATTATACTTTTTATTTTTAAACTGAATACACACATTCCATGGTTGGTCCTTAAAAATTCAGTAAACTGAAGCTAATTTCATAATTTACTGAAGTTGGACTTTCCAAATTGGACATAAATAAAACTATTTTTCTGTAACTACTTGAGCTATTATTTGGTTATCTTAGCTATGTAATTTCAATGAGTATTATTCTATAAGTGATTGTCAGGACACCTATACTTATGGATGAGCATTTATTTTTCACTAGTTTATTACAGTTTATGAATATTACTATACCTTCTGTATTGCACATTGAGTAATGAATTATTAAATACTAATTCTCAAGAGAGCGTAAAAAATAAATCACTTTCACAGAAATACATCATACCTTTCAAAAATCTATTCTTGTCAACCATTGGTTCTGTTTCAATGAACTTTTGATTATTTGTACCAGGAGATAAGAGTGATGCAAACTTGACTTGATCTGAATGCACTTCCTCTGTCAAATTAGTGGTACACTTGTAAGAATTTGATGCTTCACCCAGAGAAGGGCTACCCTGCTGCTTTGCATTAGCTGTTGCAATGAAAGGAAGCTCTGCTGGCAATTCTACAGATCTGAAAAGAGAAAATTTTACTGTGAAGATTTTTATTACATTTTCCATCATGACATTCAAGTGTTCAAAATGTTCTCTTAACAATGTATAATAGCTGAAAACAAGAACTCAAGTATGATATTGTGTTCTGTCTTGGGGCAAATGTATTTTTGATTATAGCAATCCTGCTTTGGGCCAGTGAGATCACATGATACAAGCAGTGAGTTACTCAAACACAAGTCTTGTCTACCTCTCTCTCTCTAAATTCTGAGCTGCAAACAGGTCATTTCTGGATTAAACAGGAAATGGTTTCTCATCACCTCAAAACTACCCAGCACAAAGTGCAAAGATCAGCTGTAAGAGAAGGCACAGACACCCAGCACCTTGGCACTTCACACAAGCACCTACCGAGCTGACTGATGTGCACTCCGGAGCTTGTCACCAGTAGGGCTGCTTGGGCCTGCTGACAGCAGAAAGGAACTCTGGAGAGCCTTTCAAAGGAAGAGCAGCAGGCAAATACAAACTGATAAATATTCTCTTATGTTTCAAGTATTGGAAACATCCACAGGGAAAAAGACCCCACAAAATGAATGGGAAAAAGATACATGCACTGGTGGAAGATACATGATATTCAAACACATGCAATAATTTTAAAGCAAAATATTTTGTTACAAAATCCATCAAAATACATAACCTACTTTTATCCCAAAGGAATGTACAGATTTCTGAATGTAGCTATAACTCATCCAAACTTCATTATACATATAGAAGCACGGAGCAACACTAAGCAAGTTGAGAACAGACAACACAGTATTTTCCTTTTTTTAAAATTAATTGTATTTTCTCCATGACACAACGACTAACATGGACTATGTTTTCTGGTTAAGTTTCCAGATGTAAGAATTTATTGCAGCACTAGGCAAGGAAGGCAGGTAGCTTGTTCACTACATACTGAAGTGCTAGCCTTTTTTTTTTTTTGTAACCACATGATTCTTCTTTCATGTGGTAACTAACTGATATTTAATTTTTAGATACTTTGGAAACCCGATTAAATCCTAAATTTTCAGTACAGGAAAACTAAATATATTGCAATATACTCGTTTAATCCCAAGTTTTAAGGAATCGGGGTAAACATTTTACAACACAAATATTATTTCAACATTGCACTCAATTTGATGCTTTGAAAATCTTACCCTGGAAGACAAGTTCAATATAGTAAAGTTGAAAACACATCTTACCTCAGAAGGACTGCTTATTTCTATTGCAGTTAAGAGGTTTTCATTCAAAAATGCATCTATTCCAATAAGAGTTTTATTCTGCATATAAAAAAAATATATTTTAAGTGGTAAGAAGAGACAAGATATAAAAGGTGAATCTATGGTGCAATTTTTTTTACTTAATTGAGCACAAACTCATCTTAATACCTATAAATATAAAGATGAACCCGGGACTAAAATAGCTAAACACACTGATAGACAAAATAGTTCCAAAAAAGCTACAAAAGTAAAATTAAATGTAAATATTATGCTGTCAGGTGATATAACTTCACAAATCTGAGACATGTATTTTAAGCCATCACTTTAAGAAGTAATATTGAGTTTCAAAAATAGATAAAAGCTTAGTTTAGCTGCTCTAAGTTTAAACAATATTATTTGCAGCATACCACATGGGTTAGTTTCTGACGAAGCTCGATGTTATGAAGCTGCAGTTTTTCTACTTCCTTCTGAAGAAAAATCTTCTCATTCTTTAGCTTGCGAGAATTTTCTTTTTCAACACTCAAAGCCACAGCTAATGCTTTGTTATTTTGTTGTAAGGATACTTTAAACATAGATGAGTTATCTAAAGGAGACAAAGTAATATTATTTTCAACAGCTACAATTCCAGGCCCTCTCTGTGTGAACTATCACGATATGACACCATTTTTATCTGTAGGTTCTGGTGCCAGAGCAGCAAAGCCTAACACTTTCCAATATAAAACAGTTTATGTAGCTGTCATTCTGATGACTACTCCACCTGTTTCAAGTTTATTTCATGCATAGATTCTGCTCTAGTCTGGATTTAAAAAAAAAAGTTATTTTAAGAAGAAAACATTTTAAAAGTTTTATGCCTAATTTCACAGGCATAAAAATGTTTAATAATATTTAAAATATTATAAATTTTACACATTAAAATGTTCAAACATTCGCATAATACATATGAGTTTTGACAACACAAAGAAAAAAGTTTTACATTAAAAATATATATTTCCACTGTCTTTATGAAAACTTACCTATACTTATCTGTTACAGAATGATTGTAACAGGCAGAATTTCAGCTAATCATGTTAAACACAATTACTATTCCTTTTGAAGCCATACATACATTCTAAGTACAGTATACAGCTTCAGTTTTATTTTAACAGGACTTACTTATTGATTTAGTTTTGATTTTAGAAGCTAAAGAAGCATTCCATTTTGCAGCTTGTAATGCTCCATCCCTCTTCTTCATCCATCCTTTCGCAGCATTAGAGGTGAACACAGCAGATGATGATTTAGCAGTTGCACCTTTATCCATCCTCAAAATCAATCTGTACAGCGTCACGGGGAACGTCCAAATAAATAAATGGTCTTTCTGACACTTTTCAAAATTGAGTTTATTATGTCTTGTGAGGATTTCTGTGTCTGAAGGCTGAAAGAATTGCTTCTGTCTTCACCTTTTTTCAGTCAATTAAAACAGATTAATGAATTAATCAACGCAATGAGACATGAACACAGAGAAACACAATACTTAACTAGTAAACCATGAAACCTGAAAAGATCACAGATCTGTAAACCACGAAACCTGAAAAAAAATTTTAGCTTGTCTATTCCCTCACGTTAACTATCCGAGTTTACACACAAAAGGGGAAAGCCCCAGGTTCTACCACTTCGCAATACGACCAGATCAGCTTGTGCTTTGTCAGACAGATGTAAAACTGACGCATTTCAATGAATCGCATTACAAACGGCGCGAAGTTAATCCAAAAGAGACCGAGCGGGAGAAGCCGAGACCGGCGGGCCAGCGGAGGCGCGTGAGGGCGGGGCCGCGCCCCGGCGAGGCCCCGCCCGAGCCCTCAGAGCCCTGAGGGCCAACGGCCGCGCGCGCGCCAGGGGCCTCCGCGAGGCGGCGCCGTTGGGCCGGGCGGGGCGCGCGGGGCTCCCGAGCGGGGCTCAGCTGGTGCGGAGCGTGCCGCGGTAAAGGAGCTCAGCTGGGCTCTCACCTGCGGCCAAGGGCGTTTCAGAAGCGGTAAAACAGCCGTCACGAACCGCTAATCCACGGTTCCGGCTCTTCAGTGACATCTCTTGAGTGGTTTAAAAAGGAGTTGGGTGTTTGTAACTTCCCAGCTACGTACCGTTTTCAATACCAACCATTAACAGCATACAATTAAATTTTAAAAACTAAACATTAAGGATATGAACGCTTAGCATCAATCTCAGTGTACTGTGAGGAAGGGAGTAGCAAGCTCCAGATACTCCAGAATTTGAGATGTTTGGCTTTCAGTTCAAAGACTTCCTTTAGGTTTAAGGGGGGAAAAACATGCAATTCCTTCTCAGTGGCAAGTTAAATTTCTTTGTGGCTGATTTTGAGCTATTAGTAATACATGGAATAACAATGTATAGACAGACATCAGGGTAGTTAGGAATACAGCCATGATAAATTTACAGCTTAGTAGATTATATGCTGCTTGCATACCTACAGACCTGGAAGGGCAGGAAGTCTCTGACAACAGAATTTGAGCAATTTAATGTGGTTCAGGTAATATCAAGACTGTGAATTGCCTGGAAGTACTTTAGTCTAATTCAATGCTTTTCCCCAAAATCTCTTTTAAGTCCAAAAGCCCTTTAACACTTTCTTCACATACATTCTCTTTTACTGGCTACATGTGCCCAGTTCTACCATTAGCTCAGGTAGACATTAATTGCTAAATTTGATCCAGGAATTGGTAATTTTAGAGTAAGCTGAATTAATGTCTTTTTAAGATTTACAGAGATTCAGAAGGTTGAAATAAAAAGCATCAGTTTCTGTAATGCAGTAATCATCACAAACCTTACCTTGCTGTGTGCCAACATTACAATATTCTATAAAGTAAGTCAAAGGAATCACATATTAAATATAAGTAGCATTATGTGAAAATGGATCTTCATGAACTTACTATTTTCATAATCTGCTCTAGAGAGCATCTGGAGAGTCCCTCACTTCTACCTTTTTTAGTGAATGATGTATGACAGAGTTTCTCAGTGCAGCCCTGAAGGTGCAAAACCCTCAAAATACAGCTTTGATTTAGCACACCTCATATACCTTTGGTATGTTTTCCCTCACAAGGAAACTTGGAAGGGACTGTAGCCACTATAAAACTCTGGCCAAATAAAAGAGCAAATAACCTTACATAACTTTAGAAACAGAAAACCAATCTAATAGAACTTACCTCCTCCTCCTTTCCACAAGGCAGTGCTTTCCTCCAGATCCAACACTGAGTCTTCATTTCCTCCAATTCCACAACAGTCTAAAGTCTTGAAGAGGCAATCACCAATTTGCTTCCATTTAGTGTTAATGTCACTACTGTGGGCAATAAATTTAAAATAAAATGTGAAGTATTGCATTCCCACCCATAGTCATACTTTCCTTTACACTTCACTGAGGAACTCCCACGCTGGAACACTTCACATGTACAAATCTCCAGTTAATTGCCAGCTACTCAAAGTAGGGAAGAACTTAAAGCACTGCCAAGTTTCACAGCCTGTATATCTTAAATGTACATTAAAAGCAGAATTATGAGTTTCAGTCACTTGGGATCCTATGACTGGTCTTTCAACTGAATAGAAATGAAAAGTAGTGAGGGATAGACATGCAGACTCTTGGGAAAGCTCTAATCATATGGGAAGTGAACTTGTACTTCACTAGATGCATACATATTCATGTCTGAGAAGAATCTTGATTGAGCAATTAATTCTGTAGTGCCTAATACAGTGTGAGCTATGACTAAAGCACTTCTGGTGAGTAGATTATGTAGAACAGCTTCTCTCTTTCTGGATTTTCTTATGTCCAACAAGACCTGAGCTCATGATACAACTTTCCCTGAAATTACAGTATTAAGAACCTATCTTCCTCTAATCACATCACTTTTTGCACAAGCTTAATGAAAAATCCATTTCTTAATGCCTCTTCCTCTCCATCAAATTTGACTGAAATTGGTGAAGTGAAACACAAATATATAGAGGATGAGTATGCAAGCCTGGCTTCCTTGGGAAACTAGCAAACACCAAAGCAAAAACATCCCTGTGTTCATTTCCCAAAACACACAGCTCAAAAGGCACTTTGCTTGTGGGGGCTGGTTATGCTGCACACTTCTATGCCAAGTAAATGCTCTACTAAGCCTGAATTGTAATGATAATTCACGTGGTTAAATCTGAGGTCCAAAACCTATTGCATTGTTTGTTTATATATATATAAACCTGGCTTCTGGGTACACTCTTGGTCAAGAACTGTCCAGGAGAGCCTTGGTGCTTGGCATGCTATTCCCTCTCTTTGCCACAACTGGATCATGATTAGATGCCAAGAAAAATGAAATGTGTTTACTTTATGGCTTTACTAAATGGCCTGAAGTGCCATTTGAATGCAAATCTGCATTAAGATAAAAAAAGTGAGTTTTAAGTAGTAAGTGATCATTCAGAGTTACACAATTTCAAAAAGAATTTATTATCCCTGTACTAGGACCAGATGATGATTTACATGATTTATTTGCCTCTTTCCTGAGCTATTAAGGGGCCCTCCATGGGCACAGCAGAGCACATCCTGCTGGGATTGGCACTCCAGAGCAGGCGGCAGGAAAGGCCCAGGCAGCAGCAACAGCTCAGCGCTCAGGGTCAGAGCGCAGACTGAGCAGCAACTGACCCCTGGCAGCCGGTGAAGTGTCTGCTGTGCTCGTTTCCAGGTGCTGGACGTTCCACCTGGAACCCTCTGGGAGCTGTGATGTCACTGAATTTCAGGGCTGCTGCGCAGTGGGAGGTGGGGATGGCAGAATGATCAAATCCTTGAATGGTTTGGCTTGGAAGGGTCTCTAAAGATCCTGTGGATCCAAGCTGAGCAAGCTCCCAGCACAGCAGGTTGCTGCAGCCCCTGTCCCACCTGGCCTTGGATGTTGCTGGGGATGGGGCATCCACAGCCTCTCTGCACTGGTCCCTGTGTCAGGGACATGCACCCTGAGAGTCAAGAACTTCTTCCCTATTATCTACTCCCTTCCACCTCTTGCAGTTTGATCCCATTTTTCCTTGTCCTGTCTCTAAAGTTCCTGACAAAGTGTGCTCCTCCACTTCCCTGTGGGTCAGGCTGTTCCTGCAGGGTCATACGTGTGGCTGGACCTGCAGACAGGAGAGAGAGAAGCCAAATTCCCAGTCAGAAAAAATGGGGAAAGTGGCATGAGGACTGAGAGGATGAGGAAAAAGTAGAGACATGCATGTCTTTTCTTTGGTGGGTTGCGGGATTCGTGCCTTTTCTTAGAGGCCAGGTTCCCTGGTGCGCTCAGGTTCTCTGTTGCAGCCTGCCCACAGCCAACCTCTGTGTGTGACCTGCACATGCAGAGCTGGGAGGACGCTTGCTTAAACTGCTGGTGAACGAGGCGAGTGGGGGATCTTTGTGTGGAACTGCAAACATATCAGTGGATTGCCCTGAAGAGGGTCCAGGAACGGAGACAAAATGGGGCTTGGCACTCTGAGGGAAAACTGGGGGGAAAAGCCGGGGAGCAGTGGAAAGAGCCAGGACTGAAACGGTACAGGAGAGGCGAGGACATTCTAGGGGGAATACATATAAGGAAAATACAGCAGTTGAACCGGGTGATGCCAATAAAACGCCAAGAGCCTGCAAATGCCCATGGGCGACAACATTGCATTCAGAGCGGTGTCTCTCTTTTCCCTTGCTCACTTTGCCCTGAGGTATTACAGTTCCAGTGATAGGCCCCTGGGCCCTCACATCTCCCCCTTTTTGTTATCTATAAAAAAGGCTTCTGCTATAGAGTTTTGCAGGCATTTAGCAAAAAAGGATAAAATAACCAACACAATGAATACAAAAAACAAAGCCCACACGACAGTCTTAACTAAAGATGAAAGCCAGCCTTTCATCCCCCAATATTTGAAAAGTCCAGTGAACCAGTCGTTGTTGCCTTCTATCTGGATCTTGTTTCCTTGATCTTTTAGCAGCTGGACGCCCTGGTATACGGACTCCCTATATGATAGCAGGTAGAAAAAACACCTGCCTTCAAATGCCTGACAGGCATGGCCAGGGACAAGAAATTGTGGCTTGTCCGTGGAAGCACCCAGCTGAAGGCATGCGGCTCAGTGAGGAGCATCCAGATTCGTGCTGCAGCAGCAACCAATGGCAGCATCCTCTGACTTTGGTAATTTAGTATCTGGAGGCTTGGGTGTCCTTAAAGTAAACAGATGAAGAGATTAGAAGGTGGAACTTAAGTTGTGGTCCCACTAAACTTTCTCTTCTGTAAGGCAAGGGTGTGAACACAGCTTTTTAGAAGAATCATATATCATTGCTAAAATATAATTTTTACAAATGTTAAGTCATATATCCTGGTTAATGATGTCTGAGCCATCTTGGTCTTGGTGTGTGTGGTCAACGCTGCTTAGGAGATCTTCTTCTGTCCTTCTCCTTGTTCTTTTCCAGGCTGCTGCTGTCTCTCTTAGGCTTCCATTCTGTTCTTCTGATGGTAGCTCTGGTGTTTGCCTCGCGGTTCCCAGAAAGAATTTTAATGTATTTTGCTGGGATCCACCTTAAGAGTGTTTCTGTAGAGACAAGGGTATCTTCTCTTTCCCAAGTAATCAATGGGAAGGTGCCGATAATTTGTTTAGATTCAGGGTCTTTGATCAACACAGGTGGCTGTTCTTTTAATTGGGCTGCAGCTGAATTAGTAAACTGCCTGATGACTGGGGGAGTTGGCTCCATAAATGGGTTGTTCAAAAAGTTGAATACGTAAAAGGCCTTGGCCAGTGTCTCAATGGGAGAGAATATCTGGACTCCCCAGCTCAGTTGATCAAGGATCCTTTGGGTGGATCAGTGGGCCCTCTCGGCTTGGGACGGTCCTGTGTTGGAGTGTGGTATGCCTGTGACATGTTTTATACCCCAGTGGTTAGAAACTTGTTGGAATCAGTGCAAGGTATAAGCAAGAGCATTATCAGTTTAAAGTTCCTGTGGATATGCTTAGGCGGAAAAACTTAAAAATTAATGTTTTATAACGTCTTTGATTTTTCTCCAGCATGGGCAGAGGCAAAAATCCCAGTGGAAAAGGTGTCGATTGAGACGTGGATGTACTTTAGTCTTCCAGAAGGGGCTTGGTGTGTGGTGTCTGATCGCCAGATGTGGAGACTCTCTAGTCCTCTTGGATTGACTGCAGCTCTGAGAGAAGCAAGGCCATGTTCCTGACAGTTGGGGAAGGTGGCTACAAGGGATCTTGCCGCGTCTCAGGTAATTTTGAACATTGTGTGCAGCACAGGAATGTTTTGATGGTAGAATTGGTGACTGATCCTTGCCTGTCCAAAATCTATCTAAGGCATATTGCAGTGGTTCAGATGTTTGAAGTAGGCAATTGAGGTGCTCTGGAGTGAGAACTAATTATATATTCACAATGTCTGTTCCTGCAAGGGAGCACAGACACTTTCTAGCTTTCCTGATAAGTTGTGCAATAACTTTCTGTTGGGTTGTTATCATTTTAGTAGGTTGGTGTCATCTGAAAACCCAATCAATTATTTTCAGGGCATCTGAGATAGTTGAGTCCCCCTGAAAGAATAATGCATGGAATTTTGGACTTACACCAAGGATTGCCAGGGAGAAAGGAAAATTAGGGTGGTATCTGTGTGCCTATTTAGTTTGAATCACCCAGGAGACCTTTTGTACAGCTGCTTCTGCCTCCAATGCCGGTGATCATGGGAATCGAGTCCTTCACTGCCTTTAAGGAGCAGCAGGAACAGTGGCGTGAGATCTTCTGTGGTGGATCCCAGCAGTGAACATAGCCAACTGATGCTTCCACAGAGCTGGTGGAGTTCTGGCAGAGTCTTTGGCTTGTCCTTGATTTGCAGTGTTTGTGGTGTGATGGTTCTCTCTGCAGTTTTTAGGCCGAGACACTTCCAAGGGGCTGTCCTTTGAACTTTATCTGCTGCAATCTTAAAAACCTTTCTCCTGTATCGCAGTGATGACATCTTGTACTGCAACATCCAAAATGAATTGAGCTTCTGCACAAACGACTGTGTCGTCCATGTAATGAAAAATGATAGCATTGGGATGTTCATTATATGGTCCATATAACGGAAAACGATTAGCATTAGGGCGAGATAAATAGGACTTCAAGTCATTGACAAATATTTGGGCTACTCTTCATTATTTGAAAGAATACAGTCCACTGATACCTCTGTAAAGGTGCTTGTCGATCTAGTGACGGAAAAGGCAAACAAGGAGGGTGTCATTGGGCTGCATGGGGGTGTCAAAAAAGTAGTCATTAAGATCTATATCAACCATCTGCCAATAACAGTGTAATCATAGGTACAATTGGACTAAACCTCCCTGAACTAGCCTTCCTTCACATCTCAACCCATGCAACCTTCAAAGCAATGCTCTTCCTATGCTCAGGCTCCATCAATCACAGCCTAAATGGCAAAGAAGATATCCAAAAAACAGAAGGACTCCAAAAACTGCTACCCACAACTACGGCATGCGGCACCATCGGCAATCTCGAGGTATCATGGAGGCTGAGGGCAGGCTGGACTGGAGGGCACCCATGTCCTCGATGACCTCGTTGATTTTCCTGAGGTCCTGCAGGAGCCGCCTCTTGTCTTTGCCAGGCTTTCATATGATAATGACAGGTGCATTGCAGGGGCTAGTAGATGGTCCAATGTGGCCCACAGACAGCTGCTCCTGCACGAGGGACTGCAGGGCCTTTAACTTTCTGCCTGGGAGGGGCCACTGATCCACCCATATGGGGTCGTTGGTCTTCCAGGTTGACTGAAGTGTGGCGCGCTGCTCTGTGGTGCCGTCTAGAAATCCTGAGGTGTTGATAGGATCTCTGGCCCTGTCCCCCTTTGGGACAAGAGGTCTTTTATCTCAAATTGTTATTGGTGCCGGGGTGACAAAGGATCTTACTGTAGCAACTGTGCCCTCAGGACCTTCCCTGCAGATGGTACCTTGACTCCAGAAGCTGGTAGAGGCTCCCCTGGTAGCTAATACTTACCAGAGCAGTTGGAACCAGGGGCCATTCTTTAGCCAATCAGAGCAGTAAATTATAGTGACATAAGGTCTTGTATCTAATAGTCCTGAAAGACATCTCTTGCTCCCTTTACATGACAAAGCACACTTTGGAATGGGTCTGTTTCTGCCTGTTGTCTGTGCCCACATCACCATTGGATCAACTGGTGTGGTGATCATGTCCCGTAGGAAGATGGCTCTGGCTCTAACTGTTTCTTTTGCAATGAAAAGGGGAGGGTCTAAGCATAGAGCCTGGAGAGTTATCTCCTGCAAAGACGTCAAGGTGACTACCTCAGGTAGTAGAGTGAGTGTCTCCATCCCTTCCCTGATGTTGGTTTAAATCAAAATGTCTCTGGGCCGTTCTTCAGGCCTGTATTTGCCTGTTGGTGTATGGTGAACATAAATATCCTGGATTGAAATAGAAAAGGCCCCTACCAGCTGCCTTTAGGTTCCAGGGCAGAACTGTCTTCTGTCGAGTTTTCCGCAGTGATCGAGCTGTCCCGCTGGATCTGAGAAGGTCGCTGTGCTGGTTCTCCACGGTGTTGGGGAGAGTATGGCGGAACGGCCTCGCATTTGGTGTCATCGTGCGGGGCCTTTCTGTGTCTGTGTGGGGTTTCCCGCAGGCCACCAGTTTTGCTGATGTTGTAAAGCATGTGGACGTGGGGGGCAGTGAGGACAGTGGCTGTCACAGCTAGAAGGTCCCTCGTAATAGCCTGTATTTTTACAATTCTATTGAGAATGCCTCATCTCTCCACATTTAAAGCAAGGTCCTTTTTCATGTGTGTGCCAGGGAATAACCTGAGAGGCTACTAGCACCTCTACTACACCATGACAGGAAGCATTATCTCGGCTAGCATCACAGTATAAGGATGCCCTAATGGTGCATGCCACGACCATTTGTGCAATGGTAGGCTTTCTGTTGAGGGGTAGAGATGGTAAAATGTCTTTACAGGTGTTGTTAGCATTTGTTTCAGCAAGTTTAGGAGGCAGTTCCTTCTTGGCTTTTGGATGTTCACTTTGCTTCTCTATTGCTTGTGGAAGGTGGTCAATACATTTTAGAAAGGATTGCCCAGGTCCCTGCAGAATGTCTGTGAAATCTAGAGTAGGTGTTGTTCCATTGGGTGTCTGCTTGAGAGCTGTCTTTGCAGCACTTTTATCTCTTCTAACAGAGCTCTGGGAAGGTCTTTTGAATGAGGTTTTGTGAAATCTTCCTCACTGGCTAGATGGACTAATGTTATGTGTGTCCGCCTGTCTTCCCTAGTATAGTCTTTTAATAATTGTTTTATTAGTTTTTTCCCCATTTCTTCCCACAGAATAATTTCAGTGGGAGAAAGTAGGATGTGCATAAAATGGAGCAGATCGTGAGGCACCATAACATGTGCAGTGAAGATGGCATTTAACAAATTATTAAAATACGGTGAGCCCCTCCCATGGTCTTTCGCTGCTTTACAAAGGTCTTTCACCTCCCCGTGTGTGACAGCTTCCCATGGGGGGTTAGCCCCCTCTGGTACTGCGCCAGCGCTGCTTGTATTTTAGCTACCGATTCCCAGTCCCCCTCTTCAGCCGCCAGCTTCCGCATCCTCATCCAAGAATCCTCAGGCTCATGCTGAAGGTGGGATGAACCTTCCCTCTCCTCTCCAGAAGAGGGAACTTGGTCTCTGGCAGAGGAGCGGGGCCTTGGGTTGTCAGGCCAGGCCCGGTGTTGTGGGCCTTTGGTAGCCAAGATGGCGGCCGACAGTGTGGGATCCCCAGTCCGATACATTCCCCCAAATCACCAACTCTCAGTCTGGCACCACCCTTTAGAATACTCAGTCTTCAGTTCATCAAGAGGAGAGGAGTCCTTCTTGCACCATAGGCTTCCCCTGGAAACACGCTGAAACCTTGTGTGCTTCCATGTCACTCAGCACCGCCCGGAAAGTCCTTTTGCCATCGTGACATCTTCTTTCCATGCCCAGTGCTCTCACCACTGTGCATGGATCAGAGCTGCTCCTAGGGTTGTCTTTTAAGGATGCCTTGTCTCACTCCAAAAAAGGCACAGTCTCTCCTTCGGGACATCTGTCCCCCTCAATTTTTCACCCCCTGGGGCCGAGGAGTACCCACACTGAACCCTCCCGGTTCTGAGGCACTGCCACCCCCAAAATGCAGTCTCTGCGTCACAGGGAAAAAAAATGGTTCCGTCTATGGCCACACAAGAAAAGTCCAGCCAAAAGGCCACTCCGTCATCTCTCCCCCCACTCAAGAGTCTTCTGCACTTCCCTCGTGGCCCATCCCCTCTTATCTCATTTCCTATCTCTCTTCTCATTCAGCTCCAGGAGGATCAGCATTTGCAAGGTTTCTATCATGTAAGAAAAGGGTTAAAAATTTCAGTCTCTGCCTGTCCCAGAGCTCCGGAACTCCCACGCTGCCCTGCCGGGCACCTTCTCGCCGCACTCCCCCCCCTTCTGCTCCTGGGCCTGCCGCTATCAAATTCAGATGCCGGCTCTCCCTCTCTCTCTCCTGGGGGGGGGGGGGGGGTGGCTGCCCGATGTCTCTTGGTGCTCTTCCACCCTTCCATCCTCAAAGGTCTCCTCACCCCCCATCTCTGTCCAGGCCCAGGCCTACCGCAGGCTGCCCCTTGCCTGCCCAGCAGCAGCAGCTGGACGGGGGAGGGAGATCCGACCTCTTTCCCTCGAAGTCCCAAGAGAAGCTCCCAGGGCCGAAGCTCTGGTTTTTAACCCCTGTGTGTCCTCAGAGGCATGTCCGAACCTCCGTGGCTACATCAGGTGCCAGTATTAAAATCTGAACATCTATTGGTAACCACAGCATATCCCAAAAAAACCTACTTCCTGTCAATGTGAAACCACGACAGAGGGCAGCCTGGCAAGTCTTTCTGGGCTGAAGTAATCCTTTGTGCGTACCTTTAGTTGGCATCAATCCTAAAGACACAATTTTGAGGTTTAGGCCCAGTAAAGAATAGACCAGGAGCAGATGCAATCAAATTGAGGAGAGTTACAACTTTGTGAAGAATCATTAAGGTGTGAGGCTGGTTTATGCAAATCCATCCCTTCTACTTCAGAATGGATCAAGAATGAGTTATGATAAACACAACGTCAATAAAGAAGTCATGTCTGAAATATGACATTTCACAGATTAGATGAACCACATCATTGACCATGAAAAATCCTCTCAACTCAGAAGAGATGTAAGAAGCAATTAAATATTTTCCAGAAATACAACAGATTAAAGAGCAAAAGCCATCACTGAATATCATCACTGATGTCCCACATTAGATTTTTTCCCTCACAAATAAATACGTATTATGTTTATATATTAACATATGCATAATGCTATATACAAAGTTCCCATTAAGGTATCGGAAAAGAATTAAAGCTAGATAATCCATTTTCATGGTTGTTTGACAGGGATTTAATGGTGAAGTTGATCAATTGAGTTTAAAATATGTTTCAGGAACTACTATATTTTATGCACTGATGAATATTAAATTCTTTTTTTTAAATATAGCTTCAACTTCCATCTCTAGGATATAGCTTGATTGGAAAATTGTTTTAAATAGATTGCACCAATAGATTCCAGAAACATTATGCTCACATGAATGGAAAATTGTAAGCATGATATCACACGGAAGAAAGAAAACAGTAAGGTTGTTCTCTATTTATACACTACAAAAAGTGAACTACTTTGTTTGATTTTACATTTTAAGGTTTGGATTTGACATTTAAAGATTCATCACAGAATCACAGAGCCACAGAATTAACTAGGTTTGAAAAGACCTTTGAGATCATCAAGTCCTACCTATGACCTAACACCACCTTATCAACTAAACTGTGGCACTGAGTGCCACATCCAGTCCTTTTATAAACATCTTCAGGAACAGTGACTCCACCACCTTCCTGGGCAGACAATTCCAGTGCCCAATCACTTTTTCAGTGAAGAAATTTTTTTCCTAATATCTAGCCTAAATTTCCCTTGGCACAGTTTAAGACTGTGCCCTCTCATTCTGTCAGTTGTTTCCTGGGAGAAGATCCCCACCTGACTATAACCACCTCCCAGGTAGTTGTAGAGAGTGATAAGGTCACCCCTTAGTCTCCTTTTTTCCAGGCTAAACAACCCTACCATCCTCAGCCATTCTTCAGAGGGCTTGTATTCCAAGACCTTCACCAGCCTTGTTGCCCTCCTCTGGACCTGTTTGAGTATCTCAACATCCTTCCTGAAGCAAGGGGCCCAGAACTGGACACAGTACTCAAGGTACTGCCTCGCCAGTGCTGAGTACAGAGGAAGAATTACTTCCGTGGTCTTGATACAGACCAGGATGCCATTGGCCTTTTTGGCCACCTGGCACACTGCTGGCTTATATTCACTTGGCTGTTGACCAGTACCCCCAGGTCCCTTTCTACCTGGGCACTGTCCAACCACACCCTCCCCAGCCCATAGTGTGGCAGGGGATTGTTATGGCCAAAGTGCAGGACTCGGCAGTTGGACTTATTAAACTTCACTTCATTATTGGACTCAGCCTATCTATCCAGCCTGTCCAGGTTGCTTTGCAGAGCCCTCCTACCCTCCAACAGACTGACACACACTCCCAGCTTGGTGTCATCTGCAAATTTACTGATGGTGGACTCAATTCCGTTAACTGGATCATCAATGAGAACACTGAACAGGACTGGCCCCAGTACAGATCCCTGAGGGACACCACTGGTGACAGGCCCCAGCTGGATGCAGCACCATTCACCACCACTCTCTGAGCTCAGACATCCAGCCAGTTCCTAACCCAGCAAAGAGTGCTCCTGTCCAAGCCGTGGGCTGCCAGCTTTACCAGGAGTCTGCTGCAGGAGACAGTGTCAAAAGCTTTGCTGAGCTCCAGGTTTTTTCCCATCTTTTCACTGCAACTTCTATTTTTAGAACTTTCTATTTTTATGCCACATACTCTGCCCTGTTTCAGGCCCAGTCCAGAAGATGTCCTTGGGTTGCATTTTTTCATACTCACTCCTCTACATTGTTGCAAAATCCCATTCCCACTTTTTTAACCCCACGAACCTTTGTTTGAACATGTCTGAATTGGCTAGACTTGGTGTCCACTTGCAAATAGATGTATGGAAACACCAAAGTAATTCTCCAGTCTTGTGCTGTATGCATTGAGCCATGAATGCTGCATCCCCCATCATTAAACTGCACCAGCAGCATCTGTTCTGTCATACCTGAGGATTCTGCAAATCTAGCTATTTAATGTTTCAGTGAAGAAGGATTAAAAGGAGTGAGACCAGAGCCAGTGAGAGCCACATATGTATATATTCACCCTAGGGTACATAAAAAATTTAATAAATGAATAAAAATACTGCCAAATTCAATCATAAGTTAGCAATGGTGTAAGTTACATATCATGTATTTGTTGGTCTGGAAACAGGTGTATGTGGGTGTAAGCTGTTCAACTTGCAGCAACTTGACATTTAGTAGAGTGCAATTTATACTCACAAATGTGGAATAAGGAAATAGAAGGGGAACAGTGAAGAAATCAGATAATGGAAGGGTTAACAACTATGTAACATCCACTGAAAGAAAAATTTCCCCAGGATACTTGCATTTTTCCTTTTTTTAAAAAAAAATTATTGTGTATGTTCTTTGTATCAGATCTTCTGCAGATTTCAAGGGAACTACTGTGATGCTCTGCCTCTCCCCTGCTGAATTGACAGACAAAAGATCAATGAGGTATTTTGCAAGCAGGCTCAAGTTTGTCCTGTCTGTGCTCTGAGCCAGCTAGGCATAAACTGGCCTCAAAACCAGGAGCCATGTATCTGCAGCTAGCAGGCATGCAGTCCAATCTCATAAGCCTTGTTGAAAAGGCAAGATGTATTTTCTGAGGCTCCACGCTGTGCTAGTGCAGCTATATGGCCTCCACATAGGTACTGGTGCAGTCGGCATGCAGTCAGTGCTCAGGATTGCCAAGAGGGCAGGCAAAATGAGGTCTCCTCCACTGTTGACAGGATTGACACCACTCACACTAGAGACAAGCCTGATCCTTTGTTTTACACCAGCAGTGTATAGCACATAACCAGTGCTTTAAAATATTTTGAAAATTCTACCTATAACTAGTGATATCACTGTGGGAAAGAGATTAATTTTCAAAAATGTTTAGAACCCAGCAGAATGAATTGGGTCATTCGAATAAGAATACAGGGGTTCCCTGACACACTGCTTTTTAAGACAGAAATATTTTCAAACATTTGAGTTGCTTTTAATGTAGCAGGAAAAGCACAGAAAATAGTTCAGGTTCCAGGAAGCCCTCAGTGCAGGAGGTTGACTAATAGTCTAAAAAGGTTCCCTTTCCAACTGGTGTATATGGGGCAAATTTTTGGGCCTCTTGAATAATCTCAGACTTTGGATTGTTCTATGCACTCTGGCATAAATAATTAGCTGTAATCAGGGATGCTGTGCTGTATGAAGAACAGAAAGGAACCTCTACTTAAAAACGCCTATGCTGCGTCTGAGAGGAGGAGTGAGATTGAGGGAGATCTTCAAAGGTTTGAAAATGCATGTAATAAGCACTTATATTTTTCACTAGATTTGCCCATCACAAGTCAAAGGTCTTATTCTTGTATCACAGGCATCTTCCCTGAGTAAAACTGTCTTTTCTTCTGGAAGATACATCTCATTTAAAATGGCTGCCAACTCTAATCAAAACCACCCACACAACAATACCAAACTTTTTTTCTTTCCTTTCCTTATTTCCATCTCAGCCTGGTTTTTCACTGACTGCTGAAAACTGTACACAAGCAATTCAATAGGTAGGGACAAAGAATTTTAAAATTGTGTTGCTGTTCTCCAAAGCAATTTCTGACAGAGACCCAAATGGTTATCCAAGGGCTAAAGTGTTCTGCTGTCATGTTTTCAGCTGCCTAAGAATATTTGTTACTGCTAGTTTCATATTGGGTTTAATATATTTTTCTACATGAAGTATTCTGATCGGCCACAAATTATTTCTAAAATTCCCACAAGAAGATGTGATGGTCTTGGTAAGTATATCATAATGGTATTTTACATCATGTAATAAAACTCTTGAAGTGTTTTAAAGTGGGGCAGGTAGGATAAAATTTAGTCTGGCTGTCTGGCCTCATGTAAGTGATGAGGTAGGATAAACATCCTGGTTTTCCAGCTGTAAAGTATAGCAAGGAATACCTCTACTAGTAAGGACTGACTTTCTGCTGAAAGTCATGTTGTCCACTAGCTTCATATAAAGCACCAATTTCACAAACCACCTGAGCTTTCAGACTTCTTGGATTGTGAACTTCTGTTTCCTATTTTGGACTTTTCCACATTCCTGAACTCCCATTGCTCTCAAGCTGAACCAACATGCTCATGCCTGAAGTAATTTTTTGAAAACCTGAATCTCATTTACTCTTTTCAAATTAAGCTCAAAGTAGCATTTTCTGTCATATAATGAACAGATGACTTGGGGTCTCCACATAATTTTTACCATGAGAGATGAAAACGTTCATATGTAGCCAGCTCATGCCCCAGGATGAGGCATGAGCCGGCTACATATGATTGTTTTCATCTCATCAACATCATGGGTTCAAATGTGTTGAACGTTCAAATGAGATGAACATATGAATCAACATCATGGGTTCAAAATGTGTGAAATTTCGCAGTGGTTGAGGATTTCCAAAACTTCCATCTAACCTTAGTGACAAAGTATCTCATTTAACTTGGTCACAGATAATTACTTTGCTGAAAAAAAAGACTCTGAAAAACCATGACTAACTTTTTTGTGACTGACACTGAGGTTAGGCTCTTTTACTGCAGTGTAAGTAGAACTGCAAAACACATCCTGTAGCAAAGCTGGGTAATGGTCTCCCATCTGGAAAACAGTGACTCTTCTATTCTCATGCCCACTGCTTTTATGTCTGCGTAACCACTGATGCTGGGGTTACTCCTGGCTTATACCAGAAAGATAGAAGATCAGAGCTCCTTTATGTCAACTGTTTTGAAAATGCTCCAGAGTAGGTAACCTAAACAAATTTTCTCCCCACCACTTTCTTTGCTCTAGCTTAAAAAATAATGATTGCAGAAACTTTATTTTTTGCTGGAGTGTTCTTTCAGTTGTGTTTGCAATTTACGACCATTTAATTCAACAAACAAACTGTAATTACTGCAAATTGTGGTAAGCAGTGGTAATTGAAAGGCTTCAGCATTACTGGCTAGTTTTAAGATGGCCTTTAAGGACATTAAATAGTAAATTCACCACTGTAAACCATGTTGTTTCAGGTTTGGGAGTACTTAAAACACAGAACACGGCTATTTCTTTTACAGTAGAGACTGGGAACCAGTAACAAAGTGATTTATGGAATATACAAATAGGTTACCATGCAGTTTGTGTGCAGCTGACCCTGTGGAAAGCTGCCATGTCCATAATGTGTTTCTTGGAGAGAGTCTTTCTTTACCTGTCTGTTTCTGCAGCTCACTAGAAAACTAAGGAGTTCAAAGCACCACCAGTATTCATGAAGAAATGCTGATTTAGGCCACTTGCAAAGAGTTTTGACATTTATTACTCATACTTCTTTTTTTTTTTTAACTTAAGGACTATAAAGCTATATTCATAGGCAAGCATATTAATTTTACAGAGAGGCATTAGGAAATATGCTCCCAGAAACTCTACATAAACGCTTTATTTCCACATGATTTCTCAGGAGGCACATTAGTCAATGAGAAGCCACTCAATAGCTATACAAACTAGGTCACCTAATCATTGTGCATCACATGTGAGCTGATTCCTCAGCTGAGTGTCAAACTACCTCTGATTTTCTCATAGTGATAATCTCTGTCCACACCTATTGAACCACAAGAGTTCTGATACTGCTATGCATTGCTCCAGCGAGCAGACTTACACACATTTATGTTTGTGTAACCATATATATATATATATATATATATATGTATACACAAGGCATTAAAACTTGTCTGGAGATGTGCATAAAGGCTAGTAAGGCAGAGCTAAGAAATGCCAAAAGGCAAGTTGTTACATGATCTTACATGACCATTCTCATATGTGTGACACTTTGTGCTTAAGAATACTAGCTAGGTTTTTTTTCACACTCCTACATTTTTGTTACAGTCCATTAAGCAATTCTGCAAAATATAACAATTGCCACAACTACAAAAGATGAACAGTGCAAGATCCTTAGGCTGGATGTTCACAGTCCTCTATCTTATTTAACTCACCCTTTTGCAGCTGGCCTGTGGTGATTTCCAAAGGATCTCAGGTTCTTCAGAGCAGCCCTAAAAGAGGTAAGTCATTAAGTGTGTGATTTCTGAATAAGTTTATAAATAAATTATTTCACACAATGAATATTCATCGAATAGACAGGAAAAAAGGGGAAGAATTTTAATGTTTCTTCAGTAATGAAATCAGAAAATCATTCCAGGTGAGGAAATGGCTGTCTAAAACTGAGTATGCTCTTTGGGACTCCATTCACTGGTAAGAAATGTTTTCAGATTGTCTGAGAACATCTCAGCGTAATGCAGGTAGAAACAACAATTCTTGGTTTCTTAAATCCACCTCTGTTCTGATCTTGGCTGAGTATTTCAGAGTAATTACTTGTCCATGGCACAGACTAAACATTAGAAAATTCTTCTTTTTGACCATTTTCTTTTTACTAATGCATTCTTAGAGTTACATTCATTTTCTTGAGATCATTAGCTTTTTTCTTAATTTTATCTTGGTGTAAGAATGAAATTGAGGATATCTGAAGCATCATAAACCTTCCAATCTAAACTTCTCTTTCAAGAAGTTTTTCCTTTGAATAGGGTAACTCCTGCCTCTTCCATTCTAACTCCTTAGATAATACACTTTTGCAGCGCAATACAGGTCCACAAGAAACTTTTAAGAGAGCCTTCAGGGAGTTGTGCTTGGTCAGTGAAGCTACCATAGTAATCATTTCTACAATACTTGAAAAACCTTCACAGTTGTGAGAGTTGTGTAGGAAAAGACTGAGTGGTCCTTAGTTTGGCAAAACTAAACCCTTCTTCTGCTGGACCTTTTTCTAGTATGAATGTCTTTGCCCAAATTTCATTGAATCTAGGTACCTGGCAAAATACTAAAGTGAGTAGTTTAATGCTCTTGTCCGTATATAGGCAGAATATGTCAAACACAAGATGTAATAAACATCAGAAAAACAGTAGCAAATTTAGAAGAAACCCACTGTGCAATGTATAGCTATAAAAAGTTTTCACCCTGCTCATTACTTTAAGTATACTGAGTTATGCTTAAAATGAAGATGTAATGTCAAAGGTACATAGAATTTAGAACATTCACCATGCCAATATATATTTCTAATCCCTGTATTTATTTTACTTATTGATTAGAAATACTTACTGAGTTGTGCATGTTCCAGGAGTGCTTCATGATACAACGAGTGCTGTCTAGATAATGTCAGTACTGATCTGCCTCAAACCTTTTCATGTCGTTCTAATCTTCTTTCAAATGCTTTCATAAGCTTCATCTTGCTCTGTGTTATTTAACAAAAAAATCTTTAAAAAAGAAGTTTATTATGCTCAGCAATTCAGCAAGGGATCTTAGCCAGAATAAAATAATACACACTCTGAAAGCACCTAAAATGCCATATTTGCATGCATTTTTGTAACATGTTCTGTGTAATCATGCCATTATTCAACCTGCAAATGCATTTATGAGGAATAGAGGGAAGACTCTAGTTTCTGAGCCCTAAAGAAAACAAAATGACATCTGTCCTCCAGCAATGCCAGGTATCATTTAGAAGGGAAAAACACCGAAGTAAGTGACCCTCAAAATTGAGTGGGAGATTCCTCCCTTGGAAAGCTCTCCTCGTCATTGGCAGACATGAGAAGAGAAAGGTTGATTGGCATGGCTTCCCCTTTTCAAATTACATCAGTTCTGGCCATGTATATTTAACATCTTGTTAATTTTGTTTTCCTCACTGTCACAGCATTAGAGCATTCTGGGTTTGGTTGGTTTGTTTTTGATTTGTTTTGTTTAGATACCCTGGGTGTTATGAATCTTTGTTTGAATGAATCAGAATGAAAATTTGCTCATTTGGAATAAAACTATACAGAGATAAGATTTTAAGTGTTGACTCAGGATTTTAGTTTATTTTCTCTTTTCCTCTGTCAGATGAACAGATAGGCAATTAAATAGGCAAAACCCAGCAAAATAATAAAACATTATTAAAAAATTAAAATAGTTCCTTAGTTGCTTGTATTTCATGGTCAGTATCACATTCAGGAAAAAAGCTCTTTAGAAATAAAATCTACAAGTTTGTTGGTAGATCTTAGAGCTTGTGAAAAGGCAAAAAGTTCCCACAACCTTTATCATGGAGGAGTTAAAGGTTTAGGCATACCTGAAGACAAGGACACACATGGCAATGTCTGCTTCTAGGTAAACAGAAATTGATACAAGAACTGGAAGTTACAGACTATCACTTTTAGCCCAGCTGCTGACTGTCTTCAGATGCCTCATGGTGGAGATCAAACAGGAACCTTGGCATTTCAGGATGATTGGAAAAGAGTCATCATTCCATTCTTGGTCTTAAGTTGTCGCAGACATCTTTTGTGAGAAATCTTTTCTTTAGGATTTTCTTGCTGAAGCTGAGAAGTTTCAGCAACAAATGTAAACAATTTTTATCTGCTGCTGTGGAATGCAACAGGTCCACCTGTGATTGGCCCCTCTTGGATGTTTATAATTAATGGGCAATCAAGACGGAGCTATCTTGGACAGAGTCTGAGAGAGCTGCCTTTGTTATCATTCTTTTCTATTCTTAGTATAGCCAGCTTCTGAGGAAACATTTTCCTTTCTTTTTCTTTTTAGTATAGTTATAATGTAATATATATATATATATATCATAAAATAATAAATCAAGCCTTCTGATCAAGGAGTCAACAATCTCTTCTCTCTCTTCACCTGAAAACCCCTGTGACCACGGTCACACTAAGTCATACATTTTTTTGATATTTCAAAGTCATCATGCAACCTCCATTTACAATAGAGGATAACAGAGCTATTTTCTGATAAAGCCACATTTTATTACTAAATGTCATACTATGTTACTAAAAACATTGAAGAAAACTCCTTTGGCATTTGGCTCTCTTGTGGATGCATTCTTT
Organism: Melozone crissalis; assembly: GCF_028551555.1. NCBI lineage: Eukaryota > Metazoa > Chordata > Aves > Passeriformes > Passerellidae > Melozone > Melozone crissalis. The sequence continues at coordinate 1,097 of NW_026535919.1, read as the reverse complement.
TCTCTCTGCCTTGTTTGTTTCTCCCTAGACCTCAGATGATTGAATGACAGTATCCCCTTTATGTTATCTAGGTATAGTCCAATGTTCTAGTCAGGCATCTTCAAGGAGGGGTGGGTTTCCATGGTTGTAGCTTCTTTATACAGTTTTTGCTGCAATGGGCAAAACTCCTCCAAAGCAATGTTTAAGGCATGATCCATTTCTGTCTCTGACAGCTTATCCCTGGTCCTCTTGAAAAATATCACTTGTAGCCCCAAGTCTTGTGAGATAGGTGTCCACTTTTAGCACTAGTGAAATAGATAAGAATATTGACATTTACTGAGCAGTAACAGGGAAGCTGTTTTATTTCACTCACTTTGTTTCACTGCTCAAATTAATAAAAATTGTTTCAGTGTGATTTATAACAAAGGATATTTCAAAAAGAAATAGCTTTTTTTTGCAAGTTGTGACACCAAATTTCTAGGCAGCTTTGCCTAACACCAGTGTCTCTCCATGCCATTTTATGACAGTAATGCGTTCAACTTGACCTAAATTCACATTGTCTCACTATTTAGAGTATTTCAGAGAATAATTACAAAGAAATATTTATATTTATTAGAATGCACAAATATTTAGGCAGCATTGTTTAATAATCCAGAAAAATCAAAAAGTTTAGTAGGACCATTCCATTTATTATGGCTTCATCATTATTGTTAATATTAGTCACAGAAATACATAGTAGCTCATCCAAAATTAGAGTTTTAAATCTTTTTTAGTAGAAAAATATCACATCATCATCATGTTATATTTTACCATAGTTTATCTTGCACTTGTGCAGCGTATGCTGACAGAAATTCACAAGTTAAAAAGTCTAATTACACAATTAATTTCATTGGATAAAGCTTCTGCATGGTTTCTAAAATATTTGATCACATTCTATGATTAAATTTGTCACACAAAGTATTGACAATTCCGAGACAGGGCAATGACCCAATATGAAGTTTAACAATGAAAAATGCCGGATTCTGCACCAGGAACAATGCAATCCTTGATGTATGGATGGACAGAGTGAGGAATGAGATGCTGGAAAGAAACACTATGGAAAGGGACCTGGGAAACTT